>NW_017100091.1:287719-323444 GCF_001412225.1 Nicrophorus vespilloides | reverse complement strand
GGATAAGAAGAAGAAGTCCTTATTTCAATTATAATGACGGCGGTTAAATATTTGTTTTGGTTTCAGCTTTGATGGCGGATCGAGATGACAAAACACAATACATAGCGGCATTGCTCTCCTGGTGAACAGTTCACATCAGATGAGCAATTCTAGTAATTTTCGTGCGAAGAAAAAGTACTATAAATTAAATAAGTTTTTAAATATTTGAGTTGGTAAAATTGACATAGTTTAAAGTTGGTATGAAAACATACGTTTTATTTCTTCAAGGATAGCCGACGTGATATTAAATATGTCTTGCCGTTTGTGCTCTAGTTGTGAGGATATCTCAGATATTTATGGATCTGAGTGTCAGCATATTGAAGGAATATTATTACCAATATGTATAGAAATAACAACTGGTATAAAGGTTAGTTAATTCATATACTTGATCATATTTCTCTGTGTCATTGATTCACACTAAATTATTTTGCAGATAAGATCCGATGATGCCTCCAGCTTGAAAATATGTAAGACTTGTCTTATGTCGGTTGAAGAGCATATAAAATTTCGCAATAATTGTCACCGAGTCAATTTGAAACAATTGGTAACTGAAATCAATAAATCTATTTTTTTAAGCTAAAATTATGTTTTTTTTACAGACTATTGCTAAAATTAAGAAATTGGACTCGAATGGAATAAAAAAATAATAAATCTTTTTTACTATATTATAAATCTAATACATTACCAAAATATTAATTTAAATGCATTTTCTCTACATAAAAAATGAAAAATATCGATGTTAAGTTGTTTATCGATAATCTTATATTTAATAAATATTAACAGTTGAATTTGTTTGATTTCTTGTAAGAATTTTTAAATATGAAATTATTTGGCGATGGTCACCGGTGGCGCCCACTAAATACTTCTGTTGAACTGAGATTCGATGACTGCGCCATATAGTGGCCAAGTATCAAATTTTCCACAAGTCCCCCAGATCCTCGTAGTTGTCTTACGTGTACTTTCTACAGGTACGTGTCTAATAAAATTACGAACTCTCACCGCGAAAAATTGATATTAATGAGTGATAAATTCATTTAATTTGTGGTTTAAGTATAGAAATTTCAAGAAGATTTGTTTTAGGCTAAAATGTGGCTTATTTTCTTATCGTTGGCGGTGTTTCTACTAAGTGGTTCTGATGTAGTTGCTCAAAGGGTAGTGCCAGGTGTTAATCCTCAACATTACCAGGTATGTATTGAATGATTTTAATACTGATTTTGTATAAACAATATGGTTTTTATTGTGCAGCAACCGCCTCCACCACAATATCAGCAGCAGCAACAACAGCCACAGTATCAACAGCAGCAGCAGCAACAGCAATTCCAACAAGTGCCCATTCAACAAACCCAGCAGCAAGTGCACCAGCAGCAAGTGCAACATCAGCAAGTACCTGTGCAGCATCAGCAACAAGTAAATGTTTGTCTTGGATTAATAATCTTTTGTGAAACTTACCATATTTTTTTGTAGCATGTACCACAGCAGCAGCAGCAAGGTCATCATCATGCACATGCTATGCCACAGCCAGGACAAATCCTGAATGCTGCTAACATAGTCCAAGAAAAAGAGTAACATTTAACTTATGCTCATAACACTTGAATTAACAAAGACCAATTACAGACATATTGCTGAGCATATGGAGGTGCCCATAGACACCAGCAAAATGACTGATCAGGAATTGCAATTCCACTATTTCAAAATGCATGATGCTGATAATAACAATAAACTGGATGGATGTGAACTGATCAAATCCTTAATACATTGGCATGGTAAGAGTAGTATAAGTTTAGTGTGAAGTGTGTTTTGCTTCCTGTTGTCTTTTGTTGCTTCATGTGTGTACTTTAGAACAGGGAAGCAAAGACCCGAATGCCGCGAACAAAGTGGATGACAAGATCTTTAAGGACGAGGAATTGAACACCCTCATCGATCCCATCCTATCCATGGACGATACGAACAAAGACGGGTATATTGACTATCCCGAATTTGTGCGAGCCCAGCAAAAAGCCGCTGCCGCTTCTCCTAAGTAATGTATGTCTTCTACTGCTTTATCATATCTCATCTAATTAAAGCTGATACTTTAATGCATCTCAACGTGAAGTCAATACAACACTGCACACATCCAAATATTATACAATTTGTAATTGTAAAAACTGTCAATAAATACTGAAATAATATTATTTTATTATATATATCATTCATTTTATTATTTCAATTTTTCGTTTTCTGTTGGTTTTGTTTAATTGGATTGCTAATATTGTTTGTGTCTTTGTTTAATTTTATATACTTTGCTAATTTTGTTTTCTATGAATTTGCTTTGGCTGTGTATGTTTTATTTTCTATATAAGTTTCTAAATTTATTCTACAGCAAATTTTGCAAATGCTCTATTGCATCTTGAAATGTTTATTGTTTATTATATTTGCAAATTAATATTTGTTTTACATTAACAAAAGCAATGAGCAAATCCTCTACCTATTTAGTATTTCATTTTAGGGAATTATTTGAGAGTAATATCTCATGGTAATAATTTATCCTGAAGGATTATAATATAAAACAATAGCAGGGAATAATATTATCGACATAGATCAATACGTTGTAACTATGTATGACGGTATCTAATTATAATGATTTCGATGATGAGAACCTAATTGTGTACATGTTCTTGATCATCTTATTTGTTTTGTTTAGGTCCAGGTGATGGTCCACAACCTAGCATGTCTGATGGCGAGTTCGCTGAAATAATTGATCCACTGCTAGGGAAACTTGACGAGAATAATGATGGATATGTTGAATATTCCGAATACAAAAGACATTCTGCACTTTAATGAGCATTTTCGGATAGATTTGTTTTACTTTTCATTTTGTTGTTTATTTTATACCATTTTCTCCTTCCGTTACCGTTTTATTTGTTTTTGTTTTGTATACTTTATGAGATATTTAGTAATTGTAATTTTTAGAAAGAAAAAGTCCATATTTTTTAAATTAATTTTATAACTAATTTGATTATTTCAGGTGATTAGCTGCATACTAATTATGCAAAGACTGCATCTTTACTACGTCTAGCCAATTAACAATTATTATTAAATTTTTATCTACTTAATGAATGTGGGTTGTGCAAAATTTACCGTGAATAAATGCCTATTTTTGTACAAGTTTTATTGGAACTATTAAATTAATTATAACATTTTTGTCTGTGTTACATTTTTTTTAATTTCTATTTGTTATATATCATCAAATATTTAAAAATTGCGAGTTTGAAACGATTTTCGTTAATAACTCGTAAAGTAATGAACTTTTTTATAATTACTTAACATTTCATGATTGCATAAGATGGGCGCCATCCTTTCGCAACTTTTTACTAAACAAAAGTTACGTAACAGGGAAGAGCTATATAATACCAAAGCTACTGATTTTAAACTCTGTATATTTAAGATCAATACTAATGTCCAAAATTCTTGTGAGAGTTGGTGTATACGAAAATAAAGACCATTTTCGAAGACGTTACTTTCCCAACTCATTTGCGAAATACCAAAGTTTGTTAATCAATTATGAATACACCATTGCAGCTACAAACTAGTATTTACGCTAATTTTAATCTGTGTATATTCAAGATCAAAATCCATATATAACATTCTTCTGGGAGCTCATGTTTACGAAAATACAGGCCATTATCTAAGACGTTGTTTTCCTGTTTGTTCATCAATGTGTATATGTATGTTTGGTTGCTTGCACTTTAGGCGTAATATATAATTTTCCATTTTTCGTGACAGCTACCGCCATCTGTTAGCAATGTTTCAAAGGTTGTAGTTCAGGCATTTTGGCGCTGTACAAAATCCACTTCCTTAAAAACGTTCTAATTTTAATAAACAATCATATCAGAATAATGCTTGAATAAATCTTATGTAATTACTTCAGTAAAATAATTTAAATGCTAATTACTTTTCGAGTTTTATGCGTTTTAATTTACACAAGCAGAGACATCTTTTGGAATATTCAGGAAACAGTCTGCAACCAAACATACATATAAACTTTCAGGAACAACTGGGAAAACAAAGTCTTAAATAATGGCCTGTATTTTCGTATACACCAACTCTATGAAGAAATTTGTATATTAATATTGATCATAAATATACAGAGATTAAAATGAGTATAAATACAGGCTTGTAGCTACCATAGCTGGGTCAGAATTAATTATCAAACTTTGGTATTAGATAGATTCGAAAATAACGTTTTCGAAAATGGTGTGTATTTTCGTATACACCAACTCTCCGAAGAGTTTTGAACATCAATGTTGATCTAGAATATAGAGAGACTAAAATGAGTATAGATACAGGATTGTAGCTACGATAGCTTCGTCACAATTAATTATCAAACTTGGGTATTAGATAGTTTGGAAAATAACGTTTTCAAAAATGGACTGTATTTTCGTATACACCAACTCTCAGAAGAGTTTTGGACTAATATTTTTGGTTACATTCAGTAGTTAACATTTCCAGTATTTGCATATGAAAACTGTTAGTAAAGAATGCTTTCCACTTTCTGGAGAACTTAAGGTCATCAACTATATATTAGAGGCATGTTGCGATCAGTTCCACCTAAAATAATAATAATTGTACTGATGATTCTTGACTACTTACGTTATGACTATTAACAATTAATGCACATTCTTATATAAAGTTAATGTTTTATGTAAAAGATTTTAAGAATTTCCCTAGTTAGCTGCAGTTTCTGTTGTATGTTTTCTGAAGACAAATAACTTTAGTGATTGATGGTTGTTGACATATTCCACTAGTATTTACCTGAAGTGAACTGTGAAGTTCAGAGAAAGGTTTTCCATACAAGGAAATAGAAGAAGAAAGCAATGGAACATGTGGTTCATTGAGTTTGCATTCAGAACAATGTAGAATAAACAGGAAATCCAATAAATACCTTTAAATTTAACTTGCGACAGTAACAATAACAGTTTGCTCACTCACCAAACGTAAATTTCAAAATTTCAAATTTCAACCAATCAGGAATGACCGATACTAGGAGCTCAGATATCTCCTCACTACTCTTAGTCTCCTAGTGCAAATCCCAATTTTCTGGCATTTTCGAGAATCATTTTTGGGTTTTGATTTGCATAAAAGCTTAATAACTTTCTTATTAATTGACCAAACCTAACGTATTTTATATCAAACGAAAACGAAAGAATTCTTCTTTAAAAGAGTAAATTAAAATTTTATGATATATATTAATATAACCATGTATTTAACTATTTTTTTCAATTAATCCATCGAATACACAAATTATAGAGAAAATTACAACCTTTCCAATGAGCTAATCGCCGGCATTGTGGTTTGGCCAGTACATCAAAATTAAGAATTTTAATTTAATTCTCAATTCAATTTAAAGCTGAATATCTCACCTTCCCAACGAAACTATTGGCATCTTCGTAGAGTCGCCTGCTACGAGCTGTAGAAATTGGTAAAGAAGTGAATAGGATTTACTTAAAAATCGCTCTTTAATGAAAAAATAAAGAGTTTTTTCTTTAATAACTCGAAAACCAATAAACTTTTGTTGCATGGTTGCGTAAGATGTACGCAACTTTTTGTGAAACAAAAGTTCCGTAATGTTTGTTACGTAACAGAGAAAATACTTTTTGTTCAGTTTTTCGTGAATTTCTCGACAACCCCATTACATGATAATTGAAAGCTGAGTACCTAACATTTCCAACGAACCTATTGGCATCTTCGTGCTGTTGCCTGCTACGAGCTATATAAATTGGAAAATAGTGAATAAGATTTTCTTAATAAACGCAGTTTCAAGAAGATTTGTTTTAGACCAAAATGTGGTTTATTTTTTACAGTTGATGGTTTTCTACTAAGTAGTTCTGATGTAGTTGATTTTTGTAGTGCAAGGTGTTAATCCTCAACATTACCAGGTATGCATTGAATGATTTTAATACTGATTTTGTATAAACAATAGGGTTCTTGTTGTGCAACAACCACCTCCACCACAATATCAGCAACAAAAACAACAGCCACAGTATCAACAGCAGCAGCAACTTAATGAATGTGGGTTGTGCAAAATTATCGTGAATAAATGCTTATTTGTGTATTAAATTAATTATAACATGTTTTATCTGTATTACTTCTATTTGTTATATATCATCATCAAGTATTTAAATCAAAATCAAATTTTCAGATAGTTTTAGAGCCATTGATTTGTGGTGTTTTTCTCAAAAACCATCATTTATTAAAAATACTGTTACGTCTTTAATAGAAGGTTAATAATGAAACTGTACTTACCTCGATGATACGACGGATCTTACGAAATTCAGAACAGACGTTGATTTTTGTGTGTATTATGATAGAACTGAATCTCTGCATTTATTGTTTTCAACCATACGACTTACATTTATTCACATAATTCATCTATTTATACCAGCATCAACTGAACTTAAGAATATAACATAGCAAACGAACAACGTTATAATATTATATTAGATTTTTTTATATATATATATATTTATATAGTTTTGTAGAGTTCATTTCATTTGAAGAGATTGAGCGCAATATCTTGTACAATAGATTAAAACTTGTATTAACTTAAGGAAGCAGGACGAGGGGAGAACATTACATCCTAGTATATATTTTTATTTATATAGTTTCATTTTTTTTTGTCTAAATATTTTTTCGGCTACACATTTTTCTGCAATTACTAAATCTATGTACGTTTTTTTTTCACATTCTTTTTTTCTTGGACAATTGCGGATGCTAAAAACTACCCACTCGCTCTTTCAGATTCATGCGATCATTCGTTCCGGAAACGAAATCAATTATAATAACAACATGGAGAAGTCTAGTCATATTTGTGTTTCACATAATTATAAATTAGTAAGTAATAAGTCAGAGGTACGTGTGTTTTTTTCTTCAATATATTTATATGGTTTACGTAACTTATTCGGAAACATTTTCTCACTCTCATGCTTAGTGTGTCTGTTTTTTTTTCGTCATTCTTTGTATGTATATATATGTATATATATATATAATATATTTTATGATTTATTTCATTCTGTGTTGCGAATAACGGATCTATAAAGTGGTTAAACAATATACATCCTTCAATACTTAACATTACTTGTATTTTTTTTCGCTTTTATGTGTGTTTTTTTTGTTTGTTTTGTTTGTATATTTATATAATTATGTGATGCTCTTTCAATTATATCTGTTCATTCCTGCGCTACGATATATATAAAACATTGGTGGTGTCGTTTGCCGGATACACGACGGATTTTCAGCTTTCCGCTGAAAGGACGTCGGCAGCAGGAGCGGATCCTGTAATAGTCGATTCCTGCGAATCGAGGATTACAGGTCCGCTCGGAAAACCAACACGAGGATCGAGACTACCTGCACTTATATAATTCTCTTGTAAAATGCCCAAAGAAACATGTCTGTCTTGTTTGTTGTTGTTGTTTTTTTTGTTAACATACATATTATTATTTTCGTTTCGTTTTCATACATATATAACTTGTTTTCATATTTTTTTTTCGTTTCAAAATTTTCATATTCATTTTTTTATTTTATTCATTTTTTTTTATTAAAATCGTATTAAATGCTATTGTTAATTATATCTTTCTTTTTTTTTCATTCTTCATTTATTTACCACCCTTTTTTTAATTCCACGCCGACATATATTTTTACCCGATTCATTAACCTTTTCTTTATTTAAATTTATTTATATAGTTTCATCTTCTTCTTTTTTTTATATATAATTCCGTATAGTACATAATAATAATTAGATTATTTTTTTTTTGTTTGGTTTTTAAAAATCTCGGGTTATGCGACGCGTCCCGCTTACGTGGTGTAGAAATTCTTTTCTTTTGCGTAGAATGAAAAATTCGAAGTTCTTCTTTTTTTTTTATTATTTATTAAATATGATATTAAAAATGGTATATGATATAAAACGCGAGCGCCGCGTGCGTGGCTTTTGGCATCGTGCATCATCATCATAATCATCATCGAATACGCGTTTCAATTAGTTAATAACACTAAACAATGACATATCCGCTTGTCGTAAAATCGTAAAACCTTATATAAAATGAATAATAGTTAGGAAGACGACGACCATTTCACAATGTATATTATTAATATTACTAATTGTTCCTTTTTTTAAATTATTACTTCTTTATCATATATCTACATACACACCCGTATACTTGTGTACGTACATATATATATATATAGCATGTCCTTTTTTTTCCTCTATACTTTAGAAGTCCTCATCGTTTTGGGCACCGATTGAAAGGTGTCAGGAGTTGCTGACACCTTGCAAACACAGCGTTTAGTTCGAAAGGCTTTTGTGATCACTTGTATGCATTTGTAAGCCACGCACGGGGTGCCGTGAAGGACGAGGACGAGGACGGCGGCGCAACCTGAGCAAACTAGGTGTGTTATATAATATACAAAATTTGTCATCTTTCATATACATATATAATTTAATTTTTTTTTTAATTATTGGGTTGTGTAACAACGGTAGCCGCGCCGCCGACTTCTCCGTTCCATTTTGCCGTAAAAAACTTGCGCCGTTTACGTTTCTTTTTCAAATATTATCCGCTTCGATTTAATCTTTCTCTCGTATCATATCGTTTTTTTTTCTCCTTCTTCATCTTTTATTTTTAATTATTTCTCTCTTTTATAATACATTCTATTTAAAATCTATAACTGATAGTTTTCTTTTTAAAGATTAATTTTATTAATTAACTTGCGAAGTTCATCACAATTATTTTTTTTTTCTGTTCATAATTCATAGATTTTTTTTATTTAATGTAGTGTATGGACACTTTTAACTTATGTTTGTATCAATGGGCGAACAAAAGGCAGACACGTGTGTACCTCGAACTAAGAGTACTTTAATCATCTATGTGTGACGAAGCCCTTCGAAGTCAGAGCACGCATTGGACCCATCCGGAATGGCCCCACGATGGGATCAATGAGAGGTCCTGACCCAAAAGGACGGGGGTGCATGGCACGGCAGATGACTCGGCCGTACCATCTGATGGCGACACTTACCCGTCCCTCAGGGAATCGTTTCTCATTGTTGCTACGTTAGGGCTGTTAATCCTGGAGGGGTTCAACACATTGCAACGGCGATGGAAGGGCTCATCATTCTTATATATCTTAATAGATTACATGGTTATTATCTGACTAAGTAACGTACGATGTCTAGAGTGGAGTTATCTTTAGTGATTGAACGTATCTTCTCTTCTTTGGTACTGTCGTAGACTTCATCGTTGACGATCTTGACTTGCAGATGTTGACTTCTTCTTCTTCTTCATCCTCATCTTCATCCAAGGTTAGTCCACTACTAGTATACATCGTCTGCAGTACACGCAGCAGTTGGAGCGATTTCTAGCACATGCCTGCCTTTTAGTTGTTTGCAACAGCTCGTGAATGTTCCGTTTGGAAGGCACAATTACTGCTGTGCCGACACGATACGCTGCTTTTGTATCACAGTAAACGTTCATATATATATATCAATATATTATATATGTATATTATCTTTATATATAGATATATATATATTATATATATATATATAGTCTATCTAGCGGTTAATTACGTTACTATAAAATAGTATTGAATCTGCAGTGTTGCAGGTTCGTCCCTACTGGACGATGATGTGAGGTGCCGAGAGGAGGACTGCTACCGTTGCTATGATTGTGAACATGGTGAATATGATGAGGCAGAACCTGTCCACTACCATGGCAGCGAATTTCCAGTCACTTATTACTTCGGCCTCTTCGTCCGCTTTCTTCATGTGGTTCGTGATGAACTGCAGTTCACGCAGTATATGTTGCAGGTCTCTTTGGGTGCCGGATGAAGGCATCGCAGCTTCCTCGATAGTAGTAGGATGTCGCATGAATCCGCCGCCTAAGCTAGTAGTCATGGATGCGTTGTTCCCACCCGCCGAAACGTTCCGGAAGTCGTCGTCGATGTCCAGGACGTTCGCCAAAAGACTCTTTGACGATCGCTCCTTGAGTTCAAGCTCCTTCATCCTGCTGTTCATCAGGATCGTTTTGCGTGTTATCTTCTTGCCGGGACGACCCATCCCCAATATCCACGGCAACCATTGCAGGAACACAGTTTTTATCTATAAAAATGTCTACGTTTGAATCCGCTACCTTTACATACATGAAATACTCAATGAAAAGAATCACCATACAAGTTGAGAATTATACAATAGTTCAATTATTTATAATATAAAAAAATCATTACTCAAATGTACTAATGATAAACACGACATGTATATAACGTGGTGATAGTTTAAATTATCCGGAGACTCTAATGAATGGTTCAATTTATTTCTGTTTGTGGTCTCCATAATGAGAAGTGATAATTGAATGAAATTGGATTGCACGAATTCTAAGTATAATTTGTAAAGTGACCCATCCAGCCAACGGCAACAGTATTCATTAGAAATAATTCAGCAACACTGGTCAGTGAAATACAAAATACATTGAATTAATCAAATTCAATGGCACTGCATTCGGATTACGCATTCATTGTTAGGGCTAATATTATATTAATTACACAAAGGGAGTTAGGGTGTGGGGTGGTCAACTCGACGAGGACGGACTGTAATTTGCGTAACATAGTTCAATGAGATTGGGTTCCATTCAAAAATCACCTGTTAATGAAAAGCGAGCTAGCGGGAATAATCAATGATCAGATGGACAAAAGCCACGATTGATCCGGTTTTCAATTAATCACGCATTATATACGCCGTGCCGTGTATGCATGCGTCATCGGCTACGTTGTAGAGTGTGCACGTAACACCCGGTTGTAACTAAACCCCAATCCGGAGGCTGGGAATTATGCCTAATCCGTGGTGATTACTTCCGCGCGCGCTGCAAGTTACGTAAGATGAGTTTTGATTAGTGACGGATTAAAGAGTTTCCAGCTGGAAAGATGATTAATCGCGTTTGAAGAGTAAACGATTATCCGAACGCAGATAGATAGACTAATGAACTCGGGAAATGCGAAAAGTTCGTGTAATCCACGATGGAAGGAAATTCGATTCGTCAATGTAAATTTGAAAGGTATTGAAAGCAATTGCGAGGAAGGAAGGATAAGAAATAGGAGGATGAAAAAGGACGAGAAATAAGAAAAATACAGTAAACGAAAGAAAGTTTTCGTTGGAAACTCGATATGTAAGTTGTGTTGTGAGCAAACAAAATGAAAACTCGCCGAGAAAAACATGGGGCGGCAGAGAAAAAACCTGAGGGAATTCTTGAAAACTTTTCGAACGGAATTTAATGTTGAAAAAAGTAAAAGTGCGGAACGCAGTTACGTTCGAAGTTCATAAAAGTAAAATAAAAGAAGATAGAAAAACAAGAAGGTCTCCATTGAGATCGAAAGTGGACTGAATTAAAATCCTATTAACTCTCTTGACATTGATTTAATTAACGTATATTACGTAAAAGTTTTTCACGTGAAAAAAAAAAAGTGCCTGTAAAGAATTCATTTCCCGAGCAGAACTTTATTTCCTATTTTTAATAAGTTAATGGAAACTAATTTAAAGTCTTTCTTCTGCGGGGTTTCTTTCATGCCAAACTCTAATTAATATACCACAGCCCTAACAATTTCTTTAACTAATTTTCTTACACGCTAGACTTGCTTTATTATGAAAGTGACATAATTAAGAAAACACAAAGGGTTATTGTTTGAAGTATTTGCTGAATTATTTAACTATGAAATGTGCGTTATGTAAATATAATGTTTCGGACTTACCCATTGCGGCATTTCATGGATGTCCGCCGTTCGATGGTGGTAGTTCAGTACAACTACAGTTAGCACCACAGATGATGCTACCATGAACATAATGCAGTTGAAGTAAGTGCCTGTAACAGCCGTTAAATTACCATCCGCGCCTCTACTTGCCTTCCATAAAAAAACAAAATAATAATAATCGAAAACTACTCAACTTTTAGTTTTAAAGGGTATGTACAATAGCAACTACCAAAATGTTTAATTAAAAGAATAAATAAATATTTACGTCAAAATGGATTTGAAAAGTAAAATGAGGTAAAACTAAATAGTTTAGTTGATAAGTATCCAAAAATAAAAGTATGTACAGTCGTTACGCCAAGCACAAACACACCATCTTCAGTTTGGAATCACTACATTGCAAACACACACCATCGCCTTAACATAGAAAAATAAAGGAAAAACGAGAAAAAAGAAAAATACAGAAAACACATTAGAATCAAGTCCAAAATGAAACAAAGATAAAAATGAAAAGTAAAAGTAAAATAAAGGTACATTACGTTACAGTGGTGAAGAAGTAGTAGTAGTAGTTGTAGTAGAGATACACACACAATGGGAATCAAATCAAAATGCTACAAACACACACACACGAACATTCCAAACGTCAGGGTTTTCATTTCTAATGTGTCATGAACTACGATCGTACCCTCCTCAAGAAATATCGAAACAAAAAGGGCTTTAAAGATCGGCCGAGGTGTTCACGGCGCGGCAGAGTTGTGAACCGCAAACAGAAAGTAAACAAAAATAAAAGAAAATGGAAACGAAACGAAAATCGGTGTTCCACAGTAAATAACAAGAAAACAATAAAATTAAGAAACGATATGTACCAGTAACAACAGTAACAGGTCAATGCTTCCAACAAATAACAACATTAACACAATAACAACAACAACAACAACAACAACATCAACAAGTAGTAAACAATAATTCAATTCCAGGTCCGCAACGCTGCCGCGCCCTTTTGTTAACGCGCTCGTCAAGTTAAACAAGTTGGTATTTAATTATCCGGTTGTCATTTTCATTTTAGTTGGTTTAGTAGTCGGGTTTCAGATGGGATGAAAGCTATAGAAATAATAGAACCAGAAGGACAGGCAAAAAGCAGAAACCAAAAAAAGATATATATATCAAAGTGAACTTGATTGCCTTTCAGTCTTTATATGATTAATTGATTGTTTGTTTGTTTGATCATATGTTTCTTTTTTGACATATGTATTTCCTTGAAATTAGTTGTATGATTGTTCTTTTTATTTTTTTTAATTTTATTTTGGTCAGAAAGAAAGAAAAGAAAAAACAACGAAACACTATTTAGCAAACATTAATAATAATAGTAACAAATAAGGTTGTATTATTTTGTATTATACGTTTAAAGTGCACGCACATATTGAGCAAAAAATTAATCGAAAAACAAATGATAAAGTAATGTAAAAAAGTAAGTAATTAACAAACGTAAAGTAAAGGTAAAACGGAAGAAATTAAATAATCGTTTTGGTACATTTTGTTTGTTTGTTCCTTAATTTATCTTTTTTTTTTTTCTTTAAACTTCTTCTCTTCTTTTAATAATTATTAGAAAATATGTTGTTTTCTTTTTGTTTCTTTTTGGTTGTTTATCTTCATTATCGTTATACATTGTTTGTATTTTTTTTTTTAAAGATGCTTGTTTATGTCTGGCTTAAGACTGTGCATTTCATTACCTGGCGTGGTTGCCGTGGGGCGCATTCTATCATCGCCAATCCGCCAATCGCCATCCCAATCTGGGACTGGGTACTTTTACCACCACCGACGTGATCACGATGGCCCGACTGGCGGTCATCACCACACGGCCGCCACAGTCATTCTATGCACCATAAAATCACCATTTTAATCACAAATCATAGATTACACCGTTTCAGATTTTAGTTTTAATTTGTCTTCTATAACATTCTTTCTTATTTTTTTTTTCGTGTTCATTTAGTCTAGGTCACTAGTTTAGAATATTTGTTTAGTTATGGTCATGGTTTTTTTTTTCCATCTCCCACATACGCGAGGCTGTTTCAATGAAATCCACTCTTTTTACATACTTGATGCAGTCACCTAAATTTTGATAGTTATCATTTATAGTCTTAAAGATGATGGTAAAAACTAATTTGATTTTTAATAATTTTCAAATTTAGTATATAAATATTTGCTCACCGCTAAATCTGATTATTTTTGAAAATAATGTGTACTTGCAGTTGGGGAGTTGTGGATTGGTCTCTGTAAAATGATCGGTTGTGTTAAATATAATAAACTTAAGTGGTTGAATCGCGTTGAAAGAGCCTCGCGTTGCGGAAGATTTCTGTTAAATTAATTAGTTGCTTTGGCTGATGAATTTAAGAGGAGGTAACGAGTACTCAGTAAACAAAACAGATTATGTTGATAAAGAAGGGCGAAGGTATCGGGGGTCGGTGGTTGTTTTTTTTCTGTTTCTTTGTTATCCAAAAAAATAAAAATAAAAGTACGAACAGTTAAAATATGTAAATAGAAAGAAAAAAAAATGTCAACAACAAAAACATACAGATTAGATACTCCTAGTGGGACAGAGCCATTTGATACTTGGAGGTGAGAAGGTCAAATTGGCATACAAGAGTGAGTCGGCGGCGGACGAGTGCTCGGGCTGTTGCCAGTCCTCCAAGTCCAATTCGGCTCTGGCAGAAGCGCTGCCAGAAGCCGGCAGCACTCGCACTGGCACTTGCACTTGAGCACTGGCACCACTATCAGAGATATTGAGCAGTAAGTTTATTGTGAATTGTTTGTCTGTTTGTTTGTTAGTAAATAAGTTAGTTGCCCGTCCAGAAATAGTATTTAACTATACGACCGCAGCAGCAGCAGCAGCAGCAGGAGAATCCAGAGAGTGTTCCAAACAAAAACAAAAATGAAACAAAATAATAATGTATATATAATCTATACAGAGAAGCGGAATGAATTTTCGATTGCGGATCAGCTGTAGGGATGTGGGAGGGTGGTTGGGATGGAACTTGGAACATGGTGGTAGCAGCATGTTCACAGCGTTGATAAGTCACAGTTCCGGTAGTGTTTTTGGATCAGATTGTTTCTTTTATATAGATTTTAGTTACTTTAAACCTCGGTCGCAGTACCCATCTAATCGCAAGTAAAAGAGAGAAAGAAGCACGAAAGAGCGTGTGCAGATGATTTGCTGAAAATAATCTGCATCGCGCCCGTCTGTCTTAGTCGGTCAGAATTAATCACACTTTGTAAACGTTGTATTTACAGATTTTGATATAACTCTAATAGTATAGTCGTGTGGCTGTGGATGGGCGAAGTGCTGTTATAGAGACGAACAACAAAAACAAAACAAAAAAACGATCATAACAATAAGTAGTTATCGTGAGTGAATGAAATAAATAAATAAATAAATAATTTTTCTTTATATTTTCAGGTAATTTCAATTATTAACATTACTAGTGTATGATTTTTTTTAATTGTTTGTTTGTTTGTTTTTGTTTCCGCAGAAATGTCGTGCACTTAGGTTAGTAAATCTTAGTTTCAGGTCTGAGGTTTTGTCTTAGTTTTGTGTTCCTATTTGCTCAGAGAAAAAAGAGAACTCGCTTTCAACTAAATCTTTGGCATTAATAGTAAGTTAATTATTATATTCCGAGAAACTACCTATCAAAGGCACAGCGTCGGAGGTCTGGGTAATCACGTGAGCCACCAGCAAGGAGAATACAGTCTGCGACAGCAGGATTGTAACACCTGCAACAGACATTGCGTCACGCGTCTGACCTGTGACCGGCTACGGTTTTGCTTCAGCAAAGTAAGAAAATCAAAGGTATTAAAAGAAATAACAAAAATAATAATATATATATATATAGAGAGAGAGAGAGAGAGAAAAAGATAGTTGACAAATGATGCCCGAACTTTGTCCAAGGTACGAGGCCACCTCAACTCGCGCTTGCTGCCTTCCCTTCTTGAACAACAACATCAACAACTAAATATAAAACAACATAATTAAATAAATAAAGAAAATAATATACGGACAGGTAGAGGAAAACAAAACAAAATGAAACGAAATCAAAACAACAACAACATACAGATTAATGTAAGCAATAAGAGAAATTGATTGAGAGTGGAAAAAAAAAATAGAACTAACTAAAAATTAAGTAATAATCCTTATTACTGCTGTAAACTTTACCATCCAAGTATCCGGCTCGTCCCGCTACGAATCAAAGAGGAAATGTTTGCGGCTCGTGGAACGTGTGTGTGTATGTGTGGTAAAGAGAGCGATAGATAAAGTTAAACTCATAGAGAAAGAGAGCATAAATGGTAAAAAATGGTAGAGAAAAGGTAGTGTGATGATGAACGAAAGTGTTCGAAATTCATAAAAAATGAAAATTAAAGTATACAAATATATAAAAATAAGCAGGGAGAAATTGCGTAATCCGGACCCGCGAACAGCACTCCACCCAGCCGGGGGCAATCACGACCATCGTGGCGTATTGTGACTATTGCATTTTAAAGGCAAGAACCAATCAATAATGGCCTTTAACATTTCTTCTTTGATCGTAACAGAAAATAATAATAATAATAATAATAAAAGTAATAAATTTAAAATAAACACAACGAATAGACATAAACATAACCAGAAAACTATTTATATAACCATTAAATAATTGTTATATAGCAAGATACGAACATAAAGTAAATTATAACAGAGAGAACTAAAATTTCAAACAGATAAACAGATAGTTGTGACTAGTTGAAGCTTAGTCAGTTAGGAGAACAGTTAAGATATAATAAACGAAATCATAGAACAAAAGTGAAAATACAAACAAGGTAAAAAAGAAAAAGAAAACGCGCGCGAACACAACAATCACATATACACAATGATATACACATATTTCATATCAGGCAGCACTGAGGATGTAGTCAGCACAGGCAGGTCAGACAAAGAACGATTGGTACCTAACAGAGGAATGGCGTCAGATACTTGGGGCAAGGTTTCTGCCACGAGGTTCAGGAACACAGTCAACGAGAGCAAGATGGTCACTCCTGCAACAGAACACAGCTTGAATACAGCTTCGGCCTCGAATCTGGACTGGACCTGGACTGGATTAACGGAGTAGAACGTAAAAGAACAGAAATTATAATAATAGTAAAAAAATAAATAATAATAGTATTCGATCTGCCCATGAGGAGTTTCCCGCATCACTATGCTACTTACCATTTGCAAATCTAAATATGTATTATGTATTATTTGTATCATTACTGGATAGTGCTTCAAAACCGGGGTGCTAACTCTCATATACATATATATGGATAAATATTTAAAAAAAAAAAATGTTATATAATAGATAAAGTTGCAATATGTATGCATATATATGTATGTGTAGGGGATACGAGAACAAAAAGTCAATACAGCAACAACATCAACAACAACATCAACAATAAGATATGCGCAGGCAGGAGAAGGGGAACAGGCGAGGATCTTATCATTCGATGACGCCCTCCAAGTATCAACGGGCAGTCCGTTAAGGGACACAGGGCGTCAAAACACACGATGCTCCCCGACCACCTCCTATCATACCTATCAAAGGAACTGCATCAGACGTGGTTGGTATCTTTTCAGCTACTAGGTTGAGAAATACAGTCAATGAAAGTAGTATGGTGACACCTGAAATAAGATTTGCCACTTTGAACCACAGACGCGCGTCTTAAATGCAATGCAAAAACGGAATCCCACGATCCAGTGTACTGTGGTGACAATCAAATAAAAAAACGGAAGTAGAAGTAAGAGAGTAATATTGTGTGTTGAATGTCCAGCATGATCAGTGTCTGTTGAGAGGAATATTGTATGATGAATACACTTAACGTGCGTAAAGGATTTACACGAGTCAGCAATATATAATAATAATATACATATCAATGTTATACAGATCAATCATATACCTAGGGTGAGCTTCTCTCCAGAATCCGGAGGTAATGTGAAGCCCAGTAGTGCCATGGAGGAGATCAGCACGCAAGGAACTATGAGATTGAAGAAATAGTATAACGTTCTTCTGCGGATCTGGATGGTGAAGGTGACGTCGACGTACGGTTCCGGGCAGCACTGGTATACGATAGTGTTCTTCTTTCCGGGCATTCCTGCGCAAAAGAACACAAAGACACACCAGATCACGTTCAGCAAATGCTCTTCAGTAATAGATTTAGACGACAACACCTAAAGAAATGCAACCGCAAATGATCCTCACCTATTAAATACCATTCACCGTTCGTTATGAAATCCGAAAGGTCTCCGCCGTTTTCCGAATTCAACACCAGGTCCAGCTGCACAAAACTTTGACATGTAATTCGTGCCTGGCATTCATGACGCTTTGCATGCAAACAACACCTACTAAACACTAAATCGAATAGAAAATTAAGTTAAGATACGACACACTGGATCATGAGTATGGGCCATCTCCAAAAAACGATAAAGAAACAAACAATATTAGTAATAGTAGTAATAATAGTATTAATTAATAAATCGGTTCAAGCATGAGCAAAAAGCAGGATTTCGTATTAATATAGACTTAGAGAATTATCTCATATGAGTATATACACGTACATACGCACATCTATACTTATTGATGCTCTCATAAGCGTGTATATATGTATATAATATATACAAGTTACGAATGAAATAGCCTAAATCCCTTTAAGTAGATTAAATCCTAAACGCATGCCTGGAATAAAATTAAGCGGATTAAAATACCCAAGAAAAAACACCTGTCTGTACTCTATGCGAGCAAAATATAAGTACTTAGAAAATATTATATTACATAACGAGAGCTTTCAGAAAACTGTTTCGCTCAAAAAAAAAATAACTTGCACATCCACTCACATACAAACGCACAGAAACGATATACACAGAAGATGAAGAAAAAAAAAAACGTTAAAGATCTATTCACTTAAATAATTCAATCTTGAAATGAAATTATTGTATAATAACTCTAATTAACTGACATAAAATCCTTCGTGCGTGTAGTATATGAAAACGTTTTTTTCTAAAGACGGCAGGCATTTCATTGATGGCTTCTAATTAATTAATATTCATGAGCTTGCTTTAATAAATATTTAAACAGCGAAGGCTGTTAAAAAATGTAGTAGAACGTTAACGTCGTTTCCTCTTTTAGCTTTCATTCATTCATTCCTTCGTACATTTTCTCCTAATCCTCTCTCGCAATTCGGTGTGCACGTTATTTTTTTTTTCCAAAGCGCCACGTTTGTTATGCTCAGGCTGAACTCTGAAATATTGAAGGCGTACGCGTGGGAGGGTTGTCCCGGAAACGGGGCCGTGCACCTATTTCCGAGTCGCTACTGAATAACGAGAATGGATTGCAGCTAATCGCATATTAACATCGCTGTTTATATTAATAATCCGAAGAATTTTAGGGGCGCTACGGGAATTCCGAAAAGTTTGATTCGGTGCAGGAAGCATTATCGATCGCATGAATGTTTAACGAGTCTAGAATAATGGGACTGCTGCATATAGGCGGACTATACCATTAGATGATGTATTATACTTAGAGTAGATATAATTCTTAGTGTCATTATTGCATCCCTGCCAAGAAGCGAATATTCTCTTTAATCCCTCTGCTAGGAACTTCGAAGGGGTGGAATTCGCCGTAGGGGTTATTATGATGGCCTTGTTCTTGGTTGTTTAGGAGCAAAGTTACTAGCAGAGGAATTAAGTGCATTGGTGCTCCATGCAAAATAGCAAAATCTATTGCGATACAGTCACATGGTTCCCTCGTGACTGATATATGCTGTGGCGTTGAAGATAATTAATTTCATATTTTATTTCATGTTTTTTTTCTCTCTCTCTCTCTCTTCTTCGTCTTCTTCATATTTATTTTTTCTTTTATCTCTCTCGCTCTCTCTTTCTCTCTCTGTTTCGCTCGAAAACAACAATAACAATCATAATCATAATAAAACATTAGTCAAAGTAATTTGATTTTTAATATTATTATTATTATTTTTTTAGTTTTTTGGGACCCTATTTTCTCTAATATCTAAACACGTAACATAGTCAATCTAAATAGCTAACATTTGACGTGCATGTGTGGCCTCTTTAAACGAACTGATTCTTGACTTGATGTGTGTTTTTCTTAAATTAATAATCGTGTGTCGTATCGGATAGAAGATGGCTAAAGAAACCCGAATTTGAACGAAAGAAAAATAAGTTGAGAACAGAGTGCTAATTGTGTAATTATGTAATTTTGTTAATTATAATATATATTTATATATGTATTATATACATATAAATATATATGTATATTTGTGGGTTTAGTGTTTTAGTGGTGTGGTATATTTTGAGAGAAAATTCAGTGAAAGAAATTTCTGTACCGGGTGCTATGTAATCATTAAGTCTAGGCACAAATGGCACAAATAGTATAAAAAAAACATGTAGCATTGCAGCAATACCTGGTTGCCGTCATAGGTCCAGCTACCAAACTTCATGTCACAGTGTTGGTCATCAAAGGGGAACCACGTAATGTCTATCTTGCATGTGCTCTTGAAGATACCCGGAGGGACGTACAAGCAGCTGCCGTTATGTTTGACCACAACGTTTGTTTGGAAAGTCCCGTCGAAACCCTCATCAGCACTTCATAACAACACAAATTGTTAAAATCGGCGATGAAAAAACTTACACCTTGATTCGGACTGTCAGACTTTGCTTTACTTTTAAATAGCTTTGCTTTTACTTAATTTTTTAATTTTTGCATTCTTTTTTTTTTGGTGTATGTGTACAACAGGATTGAAGCGCGCGCGTTCTTTGGCATGCAACAATCATCCACTGCATCGCAACACTGACGTTCAGTACAACAGGTAACAGCTATAGAGGCTATGTATACTCAGTCAGCAGGAATTCTGATCCAAGAGATTTTTGTCAGACTTTTCAGCAGGTCGCAACGGTATTTTTGTGGGGCTAACTCCTTGAGGATGTTTGTAGAGCACGTTTGCAGTGACCAAGCTATTTTCGCATCCAATTTTTAAGTACAGCCTTGCATTTTTTTTTTGTTTGTTTGTTTTTCGTTTGAATAAGTTTGTTCTTGTTTACACCCGTTCTTGTTTATGTTGGCGTAAGCCGTTTATATCATAGTTTAAGTTTATTCGACCGACCTTTTCTTTATTTATCTGCAATATATATTAAATGATATTTGTTTAGTTATTTCATTTATACTTTTATTTTTTTTATTAGTTAGTGTCAGTGCTGTTATAAAGAGAGTTTTCGGGGACATTTCCGGCCCAGCGGGAGTCGAAGCTTGGGACTGCTACCATTGGAAGGCAGGACTAGTTCAAATCAACAGTCGCGGTTTACGACATCCGGTATCAATCCGGCATTCGACTCCGGAAGGCCGGAAGTAGCTGTGGTCCACAGCAACGGCTAGCTGTCTATGTACTTCCCACCCAACTTTCGCAACATACACACTGGCGTGCATACTCTTCGGCCGGTGACTTCGTTGTCTGAAGTCAATCAGACAACGAAGAGAGCTGTTCTGCTGGGAAAGAGGGCGGCTATCCGAGCCGCAACTGAGTACATCCAATCCGCGACTGATCTGATCGTCTATCAAACTACGTTCCTTTCTGCGATCCTCGGACTGATTGCATTCGATATTCAGAATCCGCAGAGAGGAACGTCTCAAGGTGCTCAAAGTTATACAAAATAAAATTAAACAATATCAAAAGACTCGAAACAAATAATTTCCAAAAATTAATATAATATATATATATATGACATATTGAAACGAACAGAAATAATATAAAATAACAACTTTAAGAGGATCATCCGCAATTGAGCTTAAACGAATTGCGAACGATCCATCATTACCTAGACTAAACCAAAGAATTTACATGAACTCACAAAAAAAAAATGTATCAAAGATTTAAGTAAATGAACCCGGATTCTACGAGAAACAAAGTGCATGCAAATAGAAGAAAATAATATAAAAACCACTATAGTTATTATGTTGACTTATCGTTTTCAAATATTTCTTCTCTTCAATTTTTTTTTTTTTTGCTTAATTGTTAGCCTTGTAATCGCAAAAGCGGATTATTTGTTAGTAGTACATGATATTAGTATAGACATTTACCGGTTCTATTTGGGAACACAGGGCAGACATGGCACTAAACTTGTTACCTGTTATACATCAGCACGTCGGGTTTCCATAGTTTATTCGGAGTTATACGCAAATCTTTGACTCCCCCATATTCAGACTCGTTCCATCGGAGATTGTAATCGTTCCATTCCTAAACAGAAATGCATTGTATTGTAGTTTCCCCAAAAGGGGATCCTTTGCACTGTGGGTCATATTTTGTACAATAATTGTATTTCGGTTGCACAACCAAATATCGACACACCACACAAAATGCTACTACAACAACGGATGCAAAAAAAATTGGGAAATCTAGTGAATTGAATTAAATAAACTACAACGTAAAAGTATACGGAACATCACGAATATATGAAACTGAACAAGGGGGGGAAACAAATATTTAATATAGAGAGGGCACGTCCGGAATTGCACAGGATTTAGCATTTACGTGCCCAATCCGGTGTTACTCGTTCGAGGCCTCCAAACTCCTACGTGCAGATCATGCGACAGGCGTTGCATTTGTGATAAGCCGTCTCCAATTGCCGAGCGATAAACCCAACAAGGTGCATCAAGGTGTACCCTGTCCTGGACCGATCGCTTGGTAAATGGATGCACACATAAATGGGATGCGGCAAGGCGAGATGATATGGTAATATGATGTCTGTGATATCATGCCAACGGGGAATCGAATACGTCCTCTTTCTTATTTTCAATATTTAGATCGTTAGTTTTTAACAGTTTCATGTTTAGTGTGGCTTTTTTTACGATATTGTCTTGTTTAGTCTGTGGACCATCGGTGTTTTGGTCGGCACATGGCGATGCGGGAGTTGTCGGATCGATAGTTGCTCATAATTGGATTTACTGCATCAACGTGCGGAAGGATTCCAAGGATCAAGTACGAGTACGTATCACCATTTTGACCTTTGCGCTCTATTTCACTTCAACTAAATACCTCCACTATTGTTTTTTGTTTTTAATTTATCATTATATATCAACGCAACAGCTAAAGATAAAAAGTAAGATTGATTAGGTATACTCTTACTCCTTGTACAAAAAGTATGTATTGTTTGAGGTAAACAAAAGGTAGATAGAAAATGGTAGATTTGATTGAAAACATAAATCTCCTATAATATAGAGACAAAGGCGACATATTGAATGTTCTGGAACACGGTATTAATTTATATTGCTGAAAAGCTTTTTGTTGCGCAAACAATGACTAACTCGCAACAATATCTACCTTTTCGTGCATTTATCTACCGATGAATTAATATTGAACGGTGAACACTTAAACAAATAGAAATTCATTTGGGACAAACGCGTAAACACGAATCATCAAATATTGGTTAATTAAAATGTGACATGAATATTTATGTAAATGACCGCAATATTCAGAAACAAATTGCAATTAAATATTTACATGCGGAAAAAGAATTGCAAAAATAATCACAATTTTTTTTCGTACTTATTTGTATTGCGCAATTGATTTCGTTCAAAAAAAGGAAATAACTTTTTATATATTACGTAAATATTGTTGCTTTGATTAAAAGTTTAGTCTAATAAACTTCCATGGAATTACCAATTCACAATATTTCTATGGGATTAAAGATCAATCCTGATGTCGTTTTCCATCTGCATCCGAAATTGCGGTTTTGAATGATAATTTATATGATTTGCGGTTTCGTAATACAAAGCGGTATTAGATGTAAGCAACTATTCCAGAAATGTGCCAACTTCATATTACCTAATCAATTCGGAATGGAATTTGATATCTAGTTAAGAGCATTTGGAGACTATATGATTTGGTTAATATTTGATCTTTATGCAATCACGAGGTGAGCAAATTGTGGAAAAATTGAAATATTCGCGAGCTGCGGAAATCACTTCGGCAAGGAAGTTTCATTATATATAAATTGAATAAAGCTGCATATCCGGGGTTGGAAAGTGCATAAACGCAATTCGACTCAAACAGGAAATAGCTTTTCCAATGAAGCCCTATCGAATGGAACGCTCGGCTCTGCAAATATAGATAGATTCCTCAGACATAAATACAAAAAGCTATTTATATATAAACGCAAATATTGGTATTAGTTTGTTTTTTTTTTTTGGAAAACGACAGCGACAAATTCGCTTTTCCAAAACTTTTCCAGAAGTAGCATAAATCATCCAAATATTTTTTTTTCACTTCGTTCTGCTCAGTCTGCGGAATAAGTAATGAGTTTTTCATCTCGGTCACGTTTATTTTTTTTTCTATCTACGTTTTCCTTCCTTTATTTATGTCGCTTTCTCAAGTGCTTTCCCACGTAAACGGTAAAAAAATGATTTGCAAATACTTTGTTCGAAGTTCGCGAAAGCAGCAAAGTTTCCCAGCACGTTTTTCCCGTATGTTTCCCGTCGGCGGTTTCGTCTTTGAATTCGTGCTCTTGGCTATTAAACTTTACATCCTAACGAAATTTCGTAGATGGATGGGACAGTTTTTTTTTTCTCTTGCTTTTGCGTTTCTTTTTGTTAAAGTGAGGTAAAGTCAAAATGGTGGCGTAAGGATTGGATGGGCGGTAGTTTCACAAATCGTAGATCGTCAGTTAAAATAAGCGTAGTTAAGTGATGTAGTTTAGAAAAATCTCGCACACACACGGCAGTATAGACGCCACATATCGATAGAGAGAGAGAGTCGACAAAAACTGGAGTATCTGAATTCATTTGTAACACAGATGGAATTGCTTGAAAATAAATAATACGTGTTTCTGGAATAGAAAGAAATATATGTTCAAATACTTATAGATATTGAGAAAAAGTTGAAGAAAGGGAGCGAGTAGATCCGAGAGTCTGAAACTGTACTTGTTGACTGGCTAAAATGGGCTAAAACCTACCGGCTAAGACTAACTCTACGAAAGGCAAATGTAAATAAAAGGCAATTGATTAATATTCAATTAAAGTTTAAAAAGATACCAACTGGGTCGTACAACTCTTGATGAGTCTAGGGAACGCCATTCCAATCAATATACGTTAATTATATATATATATATATATGTGTATTATATATATAATGATGGAGAAAAAAGTTGAGGTCTAAGTCTAAGATCAAACCTTACGGGAGGCATACAAAATAAAATAAATCGCAACGCGGATTGGTTCTATACGTTTACTTGTAATCATAATAATAATAATAAGAGTAGTAGTAATAATAATAATAACTTGGGACGGAAAGACTCTTCGCCAACAAAATTAAACAAACGGCAACAGCAAAATAGAATTACAAATTATTACAAGGTTCTGATTCAATACGGGAGGAGCACACCATCATTCACTTCAGGTAATTTCGATCAGCTAGAAGGTATTGTAATGTTGAAAAAGAGAAGTTTCAGAAATCAAGAATCATCACAACCAACCAACTGCCGTGTGTGTATAAGTGTTTAGTTATTTAATTGGTTTTCACTTACCAAAGAAAGCCAAATATTTGTTATTAGGAGTTGATTCTTCTCGTCCTATGGTAAAACAATAAAAAAAGGGAAACATCGGTAGTTAGTCACATGACAAAGCATGCATACGGCGCACGAAACGACCGAATCTCGAAAGAATCACATCAGAAAAGAACAGAAAAAAAATGTAAAAGGTAACAAAGTTGTGTCACACAACACAAAAGAGTCCAAAAATAGATTCGATAAATAAATAAATATACATGTGGGGTCCGTGTGAAAAATGGATAGAATACAATAAACAGAGAGATAAGAATGCCAGGAGATTCGGTCGAAGTGCAAACGATCGGATGGATAGGCAGCTTTTTTCGTCCTGCGACATAAAAGGACTTTCTTTTGCCGGAGCCATCCTATCGCACAAGAACTATATACGTCCATTGCCACACAGCTCAGAGGCAAACACTACCGTAGCGCCAAAAGAAAATCTTATGTTACATAATGATATATTTATATATATATACATGTATATATAAATGTATTATACATATATATATATTTATTTATATATACACATACAAAATTTATATATATATATACAGTTTAAGTTTTTTTTTAAACATATATTTTTTTTCGTCTCCAAAGTGAAGCTACGAACATTTAGTGTTTGCTCTGCTATAACATTGCGAAGGCTGCCTGGACCACATGGCACTTACCAAATTCAACCACGCGTTTGTCGTGAGAATCTGATTCTTTTCGTCCTAGACAGGGGGAAAACAATAATAAAAACCACAAGGTTACGTCAGTACTTCCCACGCGCTCAAACGAAAATAAAAAATAAATGAAATTATCCTCCCACAAGAAATAATATTATATACTAATAAATTAAATTAAAAAAAAAAATAAACATAAATTGTAAAAACGACATATGTAATATTTATATATTCCCCATAAATCAATGGATCAACTTAAAAATCAATACCTATATGCGTTGGTCCGTCCTCTATACTTTTTGAAAACTCAAAATTATAGAAAGTAAAATGTAAGTAGAGAACATGACGATCTTTTGTAATAGGTTTCATTTTCAATTAATTTTTGCTTGAAGAGTGAATATTTGTAAAATTGTATTGTATATTAAGGTGAAGTTGATAGAGACATGTAGTGTACTAACCACGTCGATAATTTGCTGCAAAGTTAGGCCGAATTTGACTTCCAAAGGTTCCGACTCGTTGGCCACGGGTCTCTCCAGAATGTTGTACTCGTCCAGAAGGTTCTTCAGGAGTCGCTTCTCGTGCGCTCCCTGCTCCGAACCTGGAAGCGAGAAATCCCCAGAACGTGATGTATCCGTCATTGATGGTTATTAAAAAGTGAGTTCAAGATTGAGATGAAAATTGTAAATTAGAATATCGTTTGGATCTGGATGCCGGTGGGATGTGATCGATGTGATCTCATTATGTCTAATTCGATTCCGGTCCATAAATGCAGGATTGCGATGCGGCTGAATGTTGAATGAGGGCCGCTCATGAAACATCGCCGAACAAATAAATAACTGATGCGGATGGTTCATCAAGAATGGATGGTGCAGGGGATGGCACGTAATTATCTGCGAGCGGTGCAATCTCCTCTGCCTAACTGTACTGACATGTGTTATTAGTCTGGTTAATTGGGAAATACGGGCGAGCACCGCACCAAATGTCGCTTTTGTTTTTAGCGTCGCTACAAACTACTCTAACCAGCTTTCAGCTTTGTAGTTTTACACTTTGCAGAAGGAGGGAACAATAAGTGATGAAATGTATCAATGGTACATCGATAAATCGTTAATACCTCTTAGGACGCGCCGCGACTCTGTAAAACTGAATGTAAACAACTCATTGACCCATTTTCCATTTTCTGCGCTCGACATTTGGGTCAGAGCTTCTTCCTATTGTAACCAACAGTCGCTTCCAAAGCTGCTATAGCAACTATTGTGGTTGAATTGATGAAGAGCGGGTTTGCGGTCCGAGCGGAGCGGAGATGAGAGAGAAAAGTGTTGAATACTGATGATTTTTAAGAACAATATTTTCTTCCTGGGGGACATTATAGCTGTGTATAAGATAGAGGTGACTTACCCGGTAGCATGGTGATGAGGACGAAGGCTTTGGCCAGAAGAGCCAGCACTTGTTCGCACGAAACCATCCTAGCTAGTTACGGAACAGTTCATGTCTTGTGGGACAATCCTCCGGACTTGGCCGTCATACCACAAGGAACGACCCCCACACGCCCACCGCAGCACAGGTAGACAGAGTAGCCTGCCACTAGCTTCGCACCGCAAGCACCACTCGCGCCAGCACACTGCCCATATTTCACCCAGGACCAGTGATATTGTTGTGCTCCACAGACTCACTGATGCTCGAGGACGAGGACGAGATGCAGGAGACGCTAGGGATCAATATGGGCCAAATGCGCGCGCTCGCTCCCGGGGTAGTAGTCCTGCTCCTGATCCTGCCGCTGCTCCGGGCCACGGAGCCGCACGCAAGCAACATCCCCCCTTGATGGTGCCCCTCCAACCCTTCGTTCACCGCCCCACCACTCTAAAAACCCGGCGCCTCCACCCAGTCCCCCCAACTCAATCTAAATTCTTCCACGCTGCCAATCAAAATTAACACTAACGCATTAACCATCAGCTGCCAAACGAACCGCACCCGATATACAGCTCTCCTTCACCTTCGGAACACTCACCAAACTCGAACCGCACTCCAGCGAATCAAAACGCACTTCAGCAGAACAAAACAAAGAAGCACAATAATAAAACAAAAGATCACAAGAAAAATTACCTCCCAGGCATGGATGTATCTGCTCTCATTGCAAACCTGCTCATCTAGCGTCTCTCATAATTGGTCTTTTTATTCATAAACATCTATGTAACTCCACCTACACCTCCCCCACCGCCAACGCTGCAACAAATTAAAACCATCTTCATCAAGTGTCAGCATAAATGCATTATTCTGTTGGCCGTGGGATGATTCAATCAAAAGCTAACATCCCCAAATTCCTCAAGGGGATGGGCCGTTCGGATTTTAAGATAAATTTGAGGGGCGAATCATAATATATATAGTCTCAACCCCAGTAGTAAACAGTAAATAAATAGTGTAATATAGACCCAACAATTGGTAAATCCGATTCTTTTGATCTGTGTTTCCATTCATGTTATTATGAAGCTATGAATCAAATGACCCGAAAACTTACACTAACAGCCTGCATTCTAGTGGGCGGGTTGTTAGCATTTCAAGATATGTGTGTATTGTTGTTGGTAAAGGATACATTTCTATAGGCATGCATTTATTGTACCCCTCGAGAATCTCTTGCATTTATACAAGAGTTCATTCTAGGAATTGCGGAGGAGGGTTATTTCGATATCTGGCGGAGCAATAGAAATGGAAATTGTTCCAGGAAACACAGCATTCTCGTCATATACAAGACGTTTCTACATATGTCATGTAGAAAGGTAATAATACTAAACTCAAGACGTATGGATTTTGTCAACGAGATGGAACAAACAGTGGGTTTGCTACTCGCAGATGATTAACCCTTATCATATGTACATATATGAAATTGTAGTAATATACATTTCAAGTAAATAGAAAACTAGTGAATTGATAATAATATCTGTATATATATACATATAAGGGAAAGAGTAAATAGGAATTAAAAAAAAATCGACGTAAAAATGAAAGTATCCAAGGCGGAAACATCAATCAACTTAACTTGCTTCAATGGCAATTCAACGATGAAAGCCAACTACCTGCGGCAGCTGACGTAAGGTCACCAGTGGATGGATGGAACGAGGGGGGAAATGGAGAGAATCCTATTTTCCCCAACTATGACGGAGTTACAAAAACATTTCTAATAACCATTCGGAAAATATACCCTTGGGCCGCAATTACTGAATTCCACGCAGACGGACAGAGATGGAGATATGCAATTTCATAAATTCCTTCGCGCAAAGATTATAATATACGAAAATATGCCCCCTCATTTACCCAATCCTTACGTAACGCACGCCATGGGAGAGCGAGGCGTAAAGTGAAGTAGTGAGAAATACGAAGGTTCACAACATATATATATATAACACACACAAACGTACGTATTGCCGCACATTCCCAGCTGAAGGCAAACATTTTTTCTCACCGACCCAATAATATTTTACACTGGATTTCCGTTTAAACACCAACCCGAGAATTTATGTTCCCACCGGTATTACGCAACCCCATCCGCGAAATAAATCACGCTCCATATTAAAACTAATTCCAATTAGTGCAAAAGAGGATTGATCTCTGAAACTGCCAGATCCCTTTCTTCTTAGTTTCTTCACTTCTGTTTTTTCTCTCTCTCTCTTAGTCTTCTTTTCTCTTATTCCTCTTTTTTTTACGCTCGAATCACGATCCGCAAAACCGGCAACCAACGATGGTCGATGGTCCTAATTTAATTTAATTACGAATAAGGATTCCAATTTATTTATTTTTGTTTCACAGAGCTCTCCTGCTCGAATTAATTTATCGCAGAAGCCTCAAATCTGGATGACTGAAAAAGCAGAAGACGAAGGACGATCTTTGATTCAATTACTGTTAATTCGATGAAGAAGCAATTATCGTAATGTACGTTCTGTATTTTGCAAGGACGATGATCTATGTATTTCAATTTTTGCATAATTCCTGTAATCCTACAACGAAACAAATGCATCGCATTAATAAGCTCAATATTGATTTACTCGGAACTGTATTATTTGCAATCTAACGCATGTACAATGAAATCATCAGATACGTTTGTTCCGCGTGGATGCGTCGGGTTAAAATCCAATATACATATTTGATTGGTTTTGAATAAATTGAAAATTTTGTCACAAGAGAAAATTATTATTCTTCAAACGTATAAATCAATGAAAAACAGTTTTTTTTTATTCATTTTTAGAAACGCATTTATAATTTTATTAAAATATTAAATAATATTTTCGACAATTTAATAATGTTTAATGAACAATTCTTTTAGATTTATAAATAATTTGTATATCTTAGGATTAAGTTGTTTTTCATATTTTTTTTATTACAAAAAGGATTAGGTAAAATAATTATTTGTGATTAATGTGCTATTAAAGTTTTACATATTTGGTAAGTTAATAAAAATGTTCATTAAACTGTTTTATTTGACAACCATTATGAAACGTTCATTCGGCAGTTTGAAAGCAAAACGTTTGCCAATCAAGTATTATCTGAAAATTACAGCCGATTTCATCGCATAAACGAACGCATAGATTTGGCAACAAATGTCCTCCCCTCATTGGCTCATGCGCTAGTTGAGCAATAACTCATGTATCCTTCGCATCCTCAAACGATTCGCACGCCGGGGATGAATCAAAGGGCATTTCCAGAGCGTTGACGCGTCGGATCAATATTGGTAAGTTAACATGAAGATGATGCCTCCGCATCGCATGAACTATCCACAACATTTGTCCGGGTTTAGGGCTCCTTCCGGCAAGACAATTGATGGATAACAAATCAATAAAGCCTGAGCCTCTGCGTTCTGTTTATTCCCGTGCAAAATATATACATATATATATATATTACTCTCCTTTCCAAACGCATTCGGAACGTTACCTAAAGGTAGGGCCAAAGTTAACCGACATATTTTAGGCAGGGATTGCAAGATACCGGGCCACCGTGCAGAAATCAATACCGCAACAAAAAATATATATACAGAATCGCGAAGGGAAATAGCACAGGCCGCCTCCGGCATCTTTTGTTTATACAGTCCTATCAAACTGAAAGATCCTTCTAAGAAAACAATGGTCCAAAACATTTTTATTATTTACAATAACAATTCCACAGAGTGCCTGAAAAGTATGGATCTGATCTGAAATATATTTCAGCCCTGTCGACCGAGTCATTATTTCAAAGCGGTTTTTTTTTATATAACTTTACCGAATGTTTTCGCAATTCTTTTTACCATGCCAAAAAATAAATAAAAATAAAATAGTAATTACAGTATATATCAAAGATCAAACAGTTTCAATATATGAGTTTGAAAAGCGATATCACATTTTTTTCTGATTAATAATAAAGTGGATTTTTTTTTCAGTACTCTATGTAATCAACTTTGGTCTATTGATTGGACAAAGTCTATTATACATAGTGTATTGACAATAGATGTCAAAGCCAATGCGAACCTGGAGTAATTGAAAATTATTATACAAACATATTGTATTTTTTTTTTGTTCGTTTATACTACTCGTTCGTTGTTGCGTGAATCAGTGCAGGTCCATTTCATCAGTCAGTTTATTATTTCAATTCCGGAACAATAAATAGAATATTTTATGATGAAAGGGTCGAGTTCGAACGACGGCAAAATGATAAAGGGTTACGTTCATCTATTCGTCGCTTTTCATTCACAAAAATTCCGAATAACGAAAAAACAAAAAACAATATATATAGCTTCCACTCATTTGTGCTATTTTATCCTCCGGTCAGATTATATTTTTGTTTTATCCAGAAAGCTACGTAGAGAAATCGGCACAGGTTGAAGGTATAAAAGCAGAGGCAGAAATTGTTTATTTCCGTTCGTCGAATGCAAAATCGAATTTTGATGGCAAAACTTTATGGAATCTCCGGGGAGCCTTCGTCGGAATGTCCGCTCCAAACGGAGGCACAAAAAAAGGATAAAAGCGCAGCTCGAAGGGTCAGAAAAAAAAAATATATATAGGAAAATAGACATTTCTATTAGAATATCCTGCGGGTGTCTGTTATGTGTGTATTCCAGCAATGCAAACCGAATTACGTGCTCAATTGATGGTTACGCTTTATGGAATCATTCGGGATTGCCGCATTGAAACATCAAATGCCATCTTAAAGCCCGGGACAACGCAGTGACGTGACTTTCCATTCGAAACTAATATTACGTAACGTCGTTTCTAAGCTTTACAGTAACCGTCCCCGTAAATTCCTTTTGAAATAAATTGATATCACCGCATTTTCATCGATATAACGCAAATCTACTTTTAGAATTAAAATTTTTTTATAATTCAACTGTTGCAGATTATATATTTTTTTTTAACAGCATCAATTTTCTTCTTATTTAATTTGTATGTTAAAAATAAGTTGTTTCAAGTATATATTGTAATTTTCTCGGTGAGTGGAAACTTGCAATGGCAAAAATTTCTTCTTCAACTAGGTCATATGAAAATAACTTTAGTGATCAAAGAGAGGATGAAACTCTTTACAACAGCAAATTCCACTACGTTATATAACGCAAAAACTCTTCTTCCAATAAATTAAATATATTCAAATCAAAAAACCAATAGGAAACAAAATTGAAAAAAAAATATATGTAAGGAAAGTTTGTATTGATTTCAATTTTACTTTACAAATAGTAAAAATCTTATTTATAATTTCAATAAAGATTTAATCCATTTAAATAGTATAAAGTATTAATTACAAGAATATTTCAAATATTATATTTTTTTTTATGTCATGTAATTTTATTTACAATCTGTTCATGTATGTGAACATTGAGTAAATTTAATTAAGAAATGTAATATAATTTTGTTTAATTAATTAACTTTTTCAATTTAAAACAAAATTTACCTGAGTATATTTCTATGGAAGAATATAAAAGATATAAGAAATATTGATTATAATAAATCAGTTTATCTTATATTTTTAAAAGCTTAAATGTTTTCAAAGTGAAAAAGCAACATAAAACTGTTCGCATCAAAAAGTAATATGATTTATGGGAAAGTTTAACAAAAGGATACTTTCATGTAGCGTATATTGAGCGATTTAGTAATTTCATCCGGTGAGTAACAAACTAGTAATTGCAGAGTTTCTTTTCCGGCCAGGCAATACGAAATTAACTTTTGCGATCGAAGAGCTGGCCGAGGTGGAGTTTGGGGGTGGTTGAGGGGTTGCTTTGGACGGCGGAAAAGGTAATTTGCAATCTGCGCGCAAATCAAATTTGTTCGCTGAATGTGAATGCCTGTTGTTTCCGGTATGCACCTATAGAGCGTGAGGTTAATAACCTACGGTAATAATACAGAATCAGGGTTTAATTGGAAAAGGATTCCTGACTCGTATATGTACGTAGTACATTTAAATTGGCGTCCGAAATTAGTACGGCTTGCTTTATAACCTGGCGCATTCCCGACTATGAAATGTGATTACGGCCATGTTCGTATGTATGCTGACTGGAAATTAAGCAGGAAATGCAAGTTGTATCAAAAAATTCAAGAAAATGTTCAGAGTAACCGTAATAATCAATACACAAATAAATTGAATAGATTAGAAAGGAAATTATATATTTATCTATTTAAATATTAATATACAGAGTGGTACATTTAACAGTTAGTAATTCTCAGTTTGATTTTCAATGAAATACAACAATTTCTATAAAAATCTTAATTTCAACGTTTTCTTCTTAAAAAAAATACATATTTGATAGATAAATTAACTTTACTTATTTTGTTTTTGTTTCGAAATTTTGGTTGGATGTATCTATTTTTTAGATAATTAGATGAAGGTAATAAAATGAAAGTTATTTAATTTGGAAATTAAGTAAATTAATTAAAAGTGTAAGGTGATATTTCTTCTGGTAATAGGATCACTGTGTATATGCGTGGGTGTGAAAAGATTTGTATTAAAAATCTCATCAAAGTATATAGCATTTCCCGGATATGTAGAATATGAGATTTTTTACCCGCGCCGTGGGAATAAAAGGGATGTTTATATTTTATTTAAGCATTTCGTGTGTATACAAATACAAATATATATGTATATATTGTTTTTTTTATGTTGGGGTTGTATAAACCAGCTCTCATACAAAATTCATATCGGATATTGAAATTTTGAGCTCGGTATTACTGCCATGGGAATAAATCAATATGTTTATGCAAATATCACATCTTTGATCTGATATTAGGTGCGCTTAATATACGTTAATAAAACTGCTCGAAGTCAATATATCCGATACATCGTGCACATTCAAGAGGTGGCGGCTGCGGCTGTGGAGGCGGTGAATGCCTAAATGATATTTCCCCCAAATATTGCGTGTTCGCGGCGGCCGTTCGTAAATATTAATCCGCGGACGAAAAAGGGTGGTCTCTAGCACCACCACCCCCAGCTCTGCGTTCGCAATCGATATTGTTGCAATATGAAATTATAATTGGGTTTTCGAGCAACGCCGCCCCAACCTCCTTCTCCGCGTATTAATTAAAATAGTCTCAAGTCATTACACACATATCAAATTCATATCGGCAGAGAGCGCGCGCCCTTTGAGGCACGTTAAATTATATTGCGCCCTTTTGTGTCCCGAGTAATTTCATTTGAAATTAAACGTTTTCTAAAGTAATACGCATTTATTAGGCCCGCTTTCATTTCGAACTTCGACAACGGGAAAATAATACAATGTATATACCTCACTTAACGCCAGCTCAATGTAAAATAACACGCCGGCTTTTGCAGAAACGGAACTGCGACGTAAACCGAAGGCTACTTGTATTTCCAAGTATAGAAAGAGTTGAAAAACGACAATTAAAGAAACATACTTTTCATTATTTTTGTTGCGTTCTTTTTTTTTTGTCTCTCTTCCATTTGCTGTCCCTAATAATACTCGAAGCTAAATTAAAACTCTCGCGTTTCTTTCTGTCCATGTCTTTCGTCTCGGAATTCATTACCGGCGATCGATTATATAGCTTGCTTGCAATGGGGGGAGAGGAAAAAAAATATATATAAATTGCAATTTATTTTTCAATTTCGAGCATTCGCTTTTTAGGGAAACACTCATTACGGCTTTGTAACATGAAAACCTTTACGTAACATGAACAGGCAGACAAAATGTCCCTCGGCGCGTGTTGCCGCTATACACAAAGTTTGCTTGGAGCCGTCGTATGTATACAACGAATTTCATAAATGCCAGACCATTTATTTACTAAACATCTACCAGCTTTATATTCATATTCTATCTTGTTCGTAATATAAACGTCACATGTATTCCCTATCGGATTTTCAATGAAACTTACTCATGTAACTACATCCTCTTACATAATAAATTTTAAATCTTTCGTATACAACTATGTAAAACTTCAATCAATAATTACTACACTTTCTCTGATATTTAGCTTCAATAACTGATTGATTGACAAAGTGATTTTTTTGCTATTATTACGTAACTTATTTAAAAAGCAAACAAAACTTATTGTCTTCCAAAGAGTAAAGTTGTCATATAAATTTAGATTGTAATAAATTTACTTCAAATTTGAACGCGTATTACAGCAACATGGATAAGAGCACAGGAATGTATCTATACTTGCTAGATTCCCCAAACATTCAGCTTTCATAT
>NW_017100091.1:15917-111417 GCF_001412225.1 Nicrophorus vespilloides | reverse complement strand
TATTTTCAATGCTCTAGCATTCAGAAATGTTTAGTCTCTAAAGATCATGTAGGAAGCAACAATAGAATCATGGGTGCTAAGGTTCATAGTTGTTATCCATCTCCTTAATGAAGTAATATTTATGGTACACTTCAGCCAGTTAAGATTTCCACTATTTGCAAATGAAAACTGCTAGTAAAGAATGCTTTCACTTTCTGGGGAACTTGAGTCATCAATACATTGGCAACTAGCATTTAAAGCTCCATTCGGGGATCTATACATTAGTTGCTATCAGCTCACCTAAAAATAATAATTTTATCATTTACCATTCGATTGTGATCTATGTTGCTATCAGCTCCATAATAAAATAAAAATAATTGTATCGATATTGTTGACTACTTCTACTTCATGAGTATTAACAATTAATGCATTCTTATATGAAGACACTGTTCTAAGTAAAAGATTTGAAGAATTGTCCCTACTTAGCTGCAGTTTCTGTTGTATGTTTTCTGAAGACAAAGAACTTTAGTGATCGATGGTTGTTGTACATGTTCCATGTACTTGCCCGATGTGAAATGTGAAGTTCAGAGAAAGGTTTTCCATCCAAAGAAATAGAAGAAGGAGCATGAGCAGTGTTATTGTGATAAGACAATAATAGGAATATGATTCTTCATTACGTCAGTTACAGCTGTAATACATCGCTCTACAAAACGTAAATCCTAAACTAATTATTGACAGAGCTGTACATTGAATAAAGAGGAAATCCAATGAATTTAACTTGCATCAGTAGCTGTCAGTGTGACAGCTGTAACAATAACAGTTCGCTCACTCACACAAACGTAAAATTCAAAAATTCAAATTTCAACCAATCAGGAACGACCGATGCTAGGAGCTCAGATACCTCCTCGCACTCCTAGTCTCCTGGTGCAAATCCCAATTTTATCCCATTTTCGAGAATCATATTCAGGGGGGGACTTGCGTTTTGATTCGCGAAAACCGCCAACTCATTAAAGCTTAATAACTTTCTTATTAATTGACAAAACTAACGTATTTTATAGCAAACGAAAGCGAAAGAATTATTCTTTAAAACTAATTAAAAAAACAATACTATTTATTCAAAAGAACCGCCAACTCATTAAAGCTTAATAACTTTCTTATTAATTGACCAAAACTAACGTATTTTATAGCAAACGAAAACGAAAGAATTCTTATTTAAAACAGTAAATTAAAATTTTATAATATATATGAATATAACCATTTATTTAACTATTTTTTCAATTTGCTGCAATACCTTCACGTTTTTTTTGAATTAATGAATTATCATCACTTGTGCTAATTAAACAATCGAGCACGCAAATTAATGACAAAACTACAACCTTTCCAATAAGCTAACTGACCGGCATTGCAGCCTAGTCAGTCCATCTACTACTATAAGTTATCAAAGTTAAGCGTTTCATTCTCAATTCAATTTGTCGAGATAATTACATCATTGACCACACAATTTAAAGCTGAACCTTTCCAACGAAACTAATGGCATCTTCGACTTACCAACTCCCGGACTTACGAACAAAATTCTAAAAGCACTAACTTGTTACAAGAAGATACATAATGATAAAAAAGTTAACTGTCCAAACAAAAATTGATAATTTCTTTAATAAAATATAATATTTTTGGAAGATGTTCTATCTGTTTGTTGCATTTGTCGTTTTTTTATTATATAATTGTGATGTCTACATCGAAGAGTATTTTTAAGTTTATTTTAATCAATTTTTCAAATTTATTTAGTCAGTAATAAAAGTAAAAACCATGTGGTAAAATAGGTAAATTTTGACTCAACTTACGAACAACTATTTGGAACAAAGCTAGTTTGTAAGTCATATATGTTCATATAATAATTTATATCAACTACAAGTTTTAAACGTCTTGAATTTCTTAGAATCAGAACATTTTGTGGCATGGAATACATTTAATAAAATGTAAAAAAAGAAGCTTTTGCCACAGCCCTATTTCTGCCTCCCTACAGTTTGTAGACCTATAGTGAAGCATTGTGATTTTCGTGTAAAATCTTCAGCATTTATTGATTTGTTAGCAGTCCACAAAGCGCATGTCCACAAAATATGTTTATTATTATTTTTTTTAAATTTATAATGGTGAAAAATCCTTCGAAATGTATAGGTGAAAAGGAAATGTTTAAATAAAAACAGATGATTCAAGAATAATTTAAAAATATATTTGTAACATAAATTTCGATAAATAAATCTATTAATTTTATTAAGCACTTAACAAGCATTTTTACAAGTTTATTTAGTTCAGTTTAGGTATAATCCGTTGATATAAATACATACACATATATATTGTATGCGTATATATTTATTGTCTGCCCTCCGGTGTTTCCACAGAAGTAGACAGACCTGTAGATCTACATGATGTCAAAATACAATACACATCATAACTTTCATGTTCAAACCTTAAAAATATTTAGTTATATTAAAAAATAATAGACGACATATTCATCTATACACAGATCTCCAGGCGAGTTGCGTAACGACTTATTCAGGCTAATATTACAAAAATCGGGAATCGCTTTTTATCAAATTTATTTTTGCTATCTAGTCTATAAATGTATTTCTTATTATTTTTTTTTTCTTTAAATATATATATGTTTCGATCACTTATACATATATAAATAAAACTAAAAATAAATGGAGTAACAACACTTACAACTTTAGTTTATAATTTTACGTGGTTTGTTTACATAACGGCATTTCCTATATAGTATATAAAAGTAAATTTTGTCTTCGAAAAAAAAAAAACTCTAACTATCTATAGTTTTAGTTCCTGTGAATTCGCTTGCCCTAATTACCTCCTCGATTGAATACAAATGTACATATTAAAAATATGTCAAGAGAGTGAGATAAAAAAATAACTTAGAAAAATCATGCAAGGCAAGGACTTTTTACCCTGACTAAGTATAAAATAAACAAAAAAAAAATATATATATAAGATAATGCATACTAAAACTATCTGTGCTATTATATATATATAATCCTTGTTATATAACGCAGGCAATTTGTTTTATTTCATTAATGTTTTCTTGGCGATAATCTGCTGCCTTACTGAGTAGCATATCAGTGAATATAACATTATATAAAAAAAAAAGAAACAACTCAACATTCAAGATGACTAGTAAAGACCGAGCTCATTGGAAGATTAAACAACATCCTGATCAAATACAAAGACTTTTTGATTACACAATTTTGTTCAAAACCGAATGGAGTAAGAAAAAAAAACTGAACGTTTGAAGAGGAAACGTGGCAATTCGGAACGTACAAAAAAAAAAAGATTGAAAAACAAAATAATAATCAAGAAGTTTTACATAAATAATACTGCATAATTACAAACACCAATTACAAAAAAAAAACTTACTTATAACATATTATTTTACCTAAATGGACCCACCTAATAATTAATAAATAATTTAAAAACTCTAGCGAATGTGTCTATCTCTGATCAGGATCTCTCGCAAATTAAAATAAAACAAAACAAAAAAGTATATGTATATAATAAAAAATAATGTAGATTAGAATTACAATTCTTACTTTCATTCATTACAACTCAGTCAGTATTACTGATTTATTCAATTACAATAGAGTAAATAAAATTGCCGTTGCGATATGAAACTTATTGCACGTAAATTCAAATAATTATATATATATATATTCCGTCAATATATAATGTACATGTTATATGTATCTTTTGATTAGAGAATATGCGCGGGTTTTCTTGGTTTGCAAAACTTGAATAGGTTTCGGCAATAAATAATGTAAAGTTGTGAGTGTAGAGAGAGAAAAAAAAAAAACGACAAGATTTTTCAGAATAATCAATACAGAGTAAGTATTTTATTGCATCAAAATTTGAACATTGTTTCAGAAATAGTAAATAATTAATATTTTTATTAAATTTTGCAATCAAGAAAATCCCTGTTCTATAAAAATTAATGATATATATAGATATAATAAAAAAATGAAATAAACGACAAAACGGCAATTCTACTTAATAAACATTAATTTATTTATAAAACATGAACCATATACAAGCACCTAATTGTAAGAATCATGGCAACTCACATCATCAAATCTGGAAAGACAACATACATATTTGTTTTTGACTCTATATATATAAATTAGATTATTCTATTTTGTTATTATAATATATATTTTTTTTTTAATTTAGTTTTTTTTTTAAATTTTAATTATTATTTAATACTTACCATTTTGCGTGTTGTGCTGCCAAGAGTTATTAGAATTTAGAGTATCGTCAGTGCTTAAAGTGTCAACATTTACAGTATTTGCATTCTTTAAAGTTTCTACTGGGATTCTAAAATGATCATTAATGATAAAAAAGATATGCAAATACCAATATTATATGTATAACTTACATGTTGTCAACTGTCTCTATATCTTTACCATTTTTGTGTCCATTCTCTGATGTCTCAGACTTTGAACCATTTAACTTATCAGAATTATTCTCTTCGTTTCGCTCTTCAGTCTACCAAAAATAACAACAATATAGATAGATAGTCATGAGATGAATTGTAAAATAAGTAAGCGAAATGATAAGCGTGAGACTTCAGAAGCGGCATGTGCGTGTTTTAATGTATGATCTCTTTTTCCCTCAAGTTCCACTAAACTAATATTATTTATTAATAGAGCCAATAAATATCGAATTACATATAATTTATGATAGATTACAAATTATAAATACAAAATAATGAAAAATGAAAAAAAAAAATAGATGTGCGGTATTTTTTTTTTGTTTGTTTGTTTGGAAAGCGATATATTTTTGTTCAGGAAACGTTAGTTACCTGTGGAGGTGTGCTACTATTATTCTTCCCTCTGGTGCGAAGCATAATAGCTTCCACACGCTTCCTCCTCGCCTCCCTTTCCTTTTCCTCGTGCTTCAAACGTTCCTGAAGCTCAGCCTTCTGCCTTTCGGCTTCCTCCCTAGCTTTGCGATCTGCCTCTTCCTTGAGAAGCTTCTGCCTGTGTTCTTCCTCCTTTCTCAATCTTTCCTCCTCCTCTCGCCTCTGAGTTTCACGAATTGCCTAAAACATTCGCATTTAGATAATTAATTCCTGCTAACAATTTAAAAAACAATTAAAATTTAAATACTTCTTCTAATCTTTCCTGCTCGGCAGCTCTCATTTGTTCAATAAGAATCCGCTGTTGTTCTTCCTCCTTTTGTTGCCTCTCGAACTCTATTCTGGCTTCTTCCTCGATACGCAACCTCTCCATTTCTGCTTGTCTTTCAGCTTCCTCACGAGCTAAACGTCTCCTTTCAGCTAAAGCAGCCTTAGCTTCCTCCTCAGTGGTAATACGCACTTTGGTCATAGAAGCACTCATGTCAACCACTTCACTGGTTTCTTCCTCGGACTTTTTATCTTCCTTCTGCGGCTCATTGTTGGTTATAGTAACAGTTGAAGCAGTAGTTGTAGTAGTAGTAGTAACATTAGTACTTTCAATCACTGGTGGTGGCGTGGGCTCCTTGACAACTTCTCTCTGCTTGGATTTAACATTTTCTTCTGAATGATTTAAATCGACGAGTTGCCTAAAAAAATATAATTGCAAAAAAACCGAATTCCCAGTCATTCTTTCAGTATAACTTACTCTGTTAAGGATTCACTTTCTACCTTAACTTTATTGTCTATAAGTTCCCTCTCAACCTTTGTCTCTGTGACCTGTGCAACAGGCGGATTGTTGGTTGTGGGTGATGTTATATTCTTCGGGGTCGCATCTGTGGGCGAGCTAGCGGCTGGCTTCCGTTTCAACTTCTCCTGAGACTTCACTAAGCTGGACTTTCTTGACTTAGGCAAAGGCGGTTTAGTGTTTTTCTCTGGTGTGCTGTTGACGGTAGTGACACCAGTCACGGCTATGCTCACAGGTCGCGGCCTCCTTGGAGCGGCCACAGGCCTGGTCCGCATGTTTACAGAACTAGTTACACTGCTAGTACTTTGCTGACTAAGCGAACTGCTAGGTCTTGACGGAGCTGTAAAGAGACCGTTTTAGAAAGTTGCGTAAATTCAAAGCAAATATTTATCATTTTAGTAACAACGAGATTTAAAACAAAACAAAAATAAAGCAATCGATGAAGAATTATGCAATTGAAAAATAGAGATTGCAATATCAACATGTGAAAAATGAATACCTGAAATGCAGTACAAAATAAAAACCGATTATTGTATGTGAGTAAATTAAAGAAAACACACAAACACACCCTTCAGTTTTAAATTCTAGCCTCTTACTCTTCCAATACTATGATATCTTAACTATTATGAATATGTTCTATCTTAAAGAATATTTGTATGAATGATCTAATTGCGGTATTGCAATCTCTAATAAGAATTTGAAACATATTTAATAACTTGTAGATGCGATGATAGGCAACAATAAAAATGATAATATCATAAAGTATTAGTAGAGGTGAAGATGAAAGAGAGGAAGACTTTATCACCAGCCACCGTTTGTTTAGTAAATCCTTCACCACCGTGGTTCCTTTATAGTTCTGTGTATAATTCCTTTGGAGATTTTGTGTAAAACCAACCACCACTGAAGAGGAGGGATTAATGCACTCAAATTGTTTTACCTTCGCTATGATTGCTGGCATTTGCATTGGCCAATTTCTGTTGGCGCAGTTGGGTGGCGCGGGTGGTTCGCGGTGGCGGCAACGGTGCGGCGCCAGCAGACAACTGGTGCATGCTGCGGCTGTCTGATTTACGAAGAGGTCTTTGGGGTGGTCCTAGCTTACTGACAGCTATGTGGCTCATGCTGCGACTGACTGAGGATTGTTGGGTGTGATTTAGGGGTCTTGGGGATGAGGTTTCAGAGACGGGGGCCAAATCGGGCCGCTTCCGTGGCTTCGACAATTGATCTAAACGCGACATCGAATACGCCCTACCTGGTGATCTAGTAAACGGCTTTCGGTTGCCCGAGGACGGCGAATCTTTCGATGGAATGGTCGGCATTAAGTCGGTTCTTCTGCGGCCCACGTACCCACTGACACAGCCTGCCGGTGTCTGAGGCGGTGTGCCTAAAACAGAAAACATCAGATTGTACTACTGACGATCCGACACTCAACGCGGACTACGTTCAATTTTAGTAACATGCATGCAAAGGTCATACTCGAACGAAAGCAAGAGAAGTGTCACACCAGATAAGCGTGCCGGCAAAATAATACCTAAAAAATCAACGACTGAGCGAACAAAATAAAAACTTTCCAAAACTATCTTGAAAAAATTGAAAGAAAACAAAGACAAAAATAAACAACTACTACTCCACACATTCCAAAATTACTATAACAATTACAATAATTGAGTTCTGACAACTACAAAACAAAACGAATAACTTCAAACAATAAATGAAGAGGTACATAAATTCGCAGGAATCATTTCAGCAAATCAGCTCAGGCATATTTCTAAATAATAATAAAGAATAAACATTGATTGAATGCAGCTGCACAATGACAATTTAATACCAAAATGGACCGAAGAGCTGCGCGTCAATTTTTTTCCGTTTGAGATTGCGGTCGTACTCCCCCAGTTGAATATTTCGTGCATAGAGGATGACATTCGCAGAACATCTGTAAAAGAAACAACACCGAAACCTACAAAATGTATATGGGAACATCTTTCAGATAAGTTTCGAAAGCGCGCAAATCTGCATAGAAGAGGACGAGGCTACGGAAACTAAAGGTAGCCAACAACAACAAAAGAAAAATAAAAATTGCGTACTGAGGATGTATCAGTTGCAATAACCATTTGCATGCAGTTTATGTCTTTTCTTGTACATTTATTAGTCATATACCTTCTCCAGAACGTTCTAATCCGCCAGCCGAAGTTGCCCTTTTCTTGCTGCCTCCGTCGAGCTCCCTCTCGGATTGTCTTCTTGTGAGAGGCACCGCAGTGCATGTAATGTTTTGGGTCGAGGTGGCCCTCCTGTGGCCCCAGAACGATCCTATGGAGTCTGTAGGCTCAAGCATGCGGGGTGTGGAGGAGCCGAACGCGAATACCATCGAGCTCCTGTCATTGCGCTTCTTGGCTTCTATTCTGGCCTCCCTCTCTTGATTCCTTCTAAGAATACTCTCAAGCTTATCTCTTTCGGCCTCATAGATCGCCTTCTTCCTTTCCTCTACCTGCTGCCTCCTTGAGTCTTCCCTGACCCTCAGCTCCTCCATTCTTAGCCGTCTTTCTTGCTCCTTCTGCTCTTTGTGCCGCTGCGCTGCCACAGCTTGCGCCTTAATCTCTTCCAATTTCTTCTGACGTTCCTCATTCTGTCGTTCCTTCAGAGTTCTTATTCTAGCTTCTCTATCCTCTGTAAACACAACAATGTAAAATTTAATTAAAACAATTCAACGAGCAAAAGCAACATGCGTTAATCAAAAAGTAAATAAAACAAAACAAGATGCAAGTATTAGTTTCATAGGCGAAGGGTAAATAAACAAAGGCAAACTCCACAACATCAATCGGCGAACTGGGGTTAGGCTGTTTCGCATGTACTTTTGTGTTTCTTTTTTGGTAAGCAAATTTACCTTCGATCAAGGGCGGGTCTGGCCCCACGTATGCAAACCAGTGCATCGTGCCACCTAAATATGTGTTTCAAGAAAATGACGGATCAAAATGGAATAGAAAAGAAAGAAAAAAAGAATATATATGTAAAAAGAAATGAAAAGAAAGTAGAAACTTTTAATGAGCGCATACCTTTAGCAGCAGATGATGGACGGGACCCAGCTGGAAAACAAAACAAATTGATACCAGTTAGTAAAACTGATAAGAATCTAGGTGTCGGAATGAAAAGCGCGGTGGTACTATGATGAGAGGAAATAAACAGAAAACAAATACGTTGAGGCCTCCGAGAACGCGTGGGTATATAATATTAGAAAATCTAAATATAAAGACGAGCAGGAATCGAGGGAATATCATCCAGGCGCGAGGTTCGCGTATTCAAAGTCAAGGTTCCTCTTAGCCGCCTCCTTGTCACAGGTTCAACAACAATCATTTGCCGAATAAATATATATGCATACAGATATTCGCGGACGCCAACAATGAGCATTACCATTGGAATACTAATATGAATTGCCATGAATTAGGTAACCGTAAGTTGAACGCGCGGGGCCCCCTCCGCCTCCGCTATTACGAAACCCACACATTCCAGCTGCGTCCTTGGTGGAACACCTTACAGATCATCGCCTAACACGAATGCACCACAATTTCACGCACACGTTTCGATTCTGGTTTTGCTTTTCCTCGGCCAAGAAGTGAAGGAAAAACCTGGAGGAGGCGCGACGTAACAAAACGGACGCTTTCATAGCATATGCAAGACATAATTGCATTTGAACTGTTAACCTGGAGAGTTGGAGCGTGCGCTAACAGTCGTAAATTTTGTATATACCGAGAAGCCTAGCTAGGCCTTTATTTCACCTTTTTTCCCTGCACTTAATGCCGGTTATTATATTATCATAATTAAGCTATATATAAAGTCTTAATTGAATAAATCTGTTATGTCTAGTAATTGCTTTTCTCTACGTGGCCAATTAAAGTGTCTCTCGTGTATTGAAAGTAGCGAGTCGTCGGGGTGTGAAAATAAGCGCACTTCCAAGTATGCAATAAGGAACTGGTAGACATCAGAAGACATGGGAGAAGGAATGCAACGAAACACTGGAAATGTGAATAATGTGGTAGACGTAATTGCCTAGATGTTTTCATTGGGATCGCGAAGGTCGCAGCGTTTTTCCTCTCGCGATGCATTTCCTTTTCTGTCAAAATGGATTTGTTAGTTTCGTTTGTTAAATTTCGACTAGAGAGGAACTTCTCTTATTTTTTGTTTGTTTGTTTGTTTGTTATTAAGGAGAACCAGTTCGAAGCTATTAACCCACGGAAGAATGTGGAAAATGCGTAACACTCTCACCTAAGGCGTTATGGGACGCAAAGCGCACTCTCTGTTGCTCTGATTTCTTTTTGTCGTGTATCCCTATGTTCTCCGCGGGCAGCGAAGAGATCAGTATGCTTCTGAGGTGCTCGATCGAGGAACTGGGTATACCTCTGCCACCCATCTGAGGACCCATCAGGAGAAAGAAGAAAATCAATGATAAAAAAAGCAGCAAACTGAACAACCCAGAGAACAGCAAACTGCAGTCCAATATTTGGCCGCGTTCAAACCGAGTGACCAATCGACGATAACTAACTTTTAATAATATGTCCGGATTGAAGTGCGCGCGCTCGCCGTCCCTGGCTATTGTGAATATTAATTAGGAATAGCCAAGACACATAAGGAGATCCACAGCTCACTCACGGTTCGGACCTATCCCGAATCAATAGATTCGTTGATCAAGTATCAACCACCTGATGATCACGATCAACCTAAGTTCGTCGAGCAATCAGCCATCACCGCACCCATCTGCATCATTTTCAGTACTGGAGAAACATATCATTTTTCGGCCAACAATATTAATATATGGAACTCGACCCACTGCTGATAAGATAACAGGCTGAAGTGCGGTGAGCAGAGCTCAGATTCGTTGGAAACATCTAGCGTTTCCTTCGGTCGCGAATTTGCAGAAAACTCCACTTTCCACGCTCACCGAGCAACAATTTTTTTTTTCCTTCAATTACTCATTACAGTCGGCATTACTCATTTCCTTAAAATAGTAAGCGAACGAATGCATTCGGTCTCGCTTGCGAAACACTCAAGCGCTTTAAATTAGCTATAAAATAATAGTAATTACCATTTCAGAGCCATACCATTTCAGTATTTGCTTTTGCGAAACGAGGGAATACATTTCTCAATAACAATATTTACGGCCCGTTCCCATGTAATAGCCAAACACAAATAACTCTATTTAGTATTAAATTTACTTTTCAACTGCACAAATCCTTTATTATTCGATTGCATTTCTTCTAAATATTATTCTTATCATATAATTAACAATTAACAGAATAAAAATACAGTTGCATAACCATTGTTACTACATGAATAGAATGTTTTATTTGTATTTTAATCATGCAATTTTATAATGAATTTACTTGTTTATGACAAAGCCACAAATTATTTTAACGTAACAGGACAGTGTAGTATAATTTGCATAAAATTTAGTCGCATCATTTTGTAATACAAGTTTTCGAGTAACATTAATTAAGAGTCTATAGTAAAATAAAAATGGTATGAAAATATTTGTTAATATTAGAGAAAATAACTTTTTTTTAAAGATCTATCGTGTTTCGCAATCAAGGTTACAGGCATGACCAATACATAAATATTTTCTCTAGCGAAAATATGTATAAAGAAACAACAACCGTGACAGACACGAATTTTCATTTACTGCAAGAGCTGAAGGTTTCCAGTACGAGCCTGGAACTAATTTCGGGTCCGGTTAGATAACCCCAGTACGATCGGGTTCAGAGTTGAGGTTCAACAAATAATAATAATCGTAACAAGAATCGTTAATAAAAAAATTCGTTTTAAATTTCGATATGTCTTGAGAATGATGCATACATAACTTCTTTCGCTCCGATTTCCAGACGATTTAATTTTTACAATTCGATGCGTTCGAATAGGTAATTGTCTTTCGCAAAAGCCTTAATTGAAAGCCCGATCCTGCAATTGAAAGAAACGAAAGAATAATCGTGACTGCTAATCAATCGAAAAATTTCGAGCACTCGATTTCTTCGATCTTAGTTTAATGACGAAAGATGATGTACGGATAATGTAATTAACCTGTGCTTGCTTCTCTATTCATCGGCAAATTACACAGCTTATTTGGTGCAGCAGATCGATAAGTCATGATGGACTCTGTCTGTTGTTACCATTCCTTATTTCTTTGGCTTTCTTGCTGTAAAATGTTTAATTGGCCTCAATTTAATTAAAACTTCGAGTCCACGATGAATCTGTTTTATTGCTTAGGAGAGCATAGGTGGAAGAGCAGAGAAAAACAAACCGGAGCAACACAAACACGTTTAAACTAATTAGATCAATTACAGCTAATTGAGAGGTCTAATTAAGAAGAATAAATATGGAATCTCTACGGTTTCTTGCCGCTTGCGAAGAAGGAAAAGATCGTGGAATTTGGTAAGAGTGTCGAGAAGTAAGTAGTGCGGAATATATTCGAAGGTTTTCTGTTTCAGCCGAGTGATATTATTAATAAATCATATGCAGGAAATGAATCAAAATGGAAAGTCTTTAGAAACACGTATCTCGAGACTAAACAAACCAAAAAAAAATAATTATAAATACGTATAAAATTATCGAGCGAGAGATGATTGCGCCTAGAGGAAGAAATGGAGGAGTCCACTTCAGGACATCAGAAATAGTTTAATGAGTTGGAACATTCGAAAATGGATTAATGGAAGCCATTAATTAACACATACGTGCGGAGCGAGTCCGCAAGGCATCGATAAATATTCGCCAATTATAATTATCTCCGTGGCCGAGAATGAAGAACCGAGCTCAATCTCAAACCATTGCGTAATTTTGTTACACCCGAAGGAGCACCGAATTCTACAGCTCCTCAAATCTATTTATTTTTCTATACATACTTCTTCTTTTCATTCTTTATATTTTTTTTTTGCAACAGCAGCGGCAAATTGGAAAACGAGGTGAAATCGCGAAATTGCAATTAATTTTCGTTGTGCTCGCCTAGAAATTATTAATTACCTCTTCTCCAGAAGCACAGCTGCTCCATCATTTTTCTAAGCCATGCACAAGGTACACTGACAGCTTCGAATTCTCTCACACACGTACGCACGCAACTACAAACAAAACCACATCAATTTCTCCGAAAATATTGAAGACCGGATTGCGCAACGAGTTTTGCAGCTACCTGTACTATAACGCGAGCTCCAGCACACAATTCGCAACTAATCTCGACGACCGTTCCCATGTGTAAACACGGCGGCTCTAATTTATCCCACTTAAGGTATTCAAAACGATTTTTTTTCCGCACGTTTCAAGGTGTTCCGAAATTATGCGTGCACCCAACGTAACCAACAATGCAATTCGCACCTGCAGAATATAATTTATAACTCGACGGAGATGCGTGATGGTTCTCAGCGCTTGTTAGATACTAATGACACTTTCCAACATCTCTTCTTTTTTTTATTATTATATTTTGTTTTGTCAGTTGACCTTCGGCCGAAACGATGCTGTGCTATAATTTGTTGATACTCTGGGCTAGTTCGTAACGGTAATTGGTATAAATAATTGTTTATTCTCATATAACTTGCTTGACTACATTTACCAACAATGGGCATAGTGTTAAATGGTTAAATTCAATCATTCCTCTTGTAGATATAAACAAAACCGTTTACTAGCCTATATTCATTCTTCGTAAAGACCACTCGCTTAAGATACAGCTCGTGTAAATGACCTTTGTACAATAGGAAGATCAACTTTGTTTTAAAATATTGCATGCAGTCAACAACTTATAAATTAGATATTTCGTATGCGAATGTCGTCGAGTTCACTGAATAACAATTATATAGAAAAAAACATAATGGACATAAAGTGATCTAACACCTGAGAAATCGATAATCTAATTAAATAATTAAGTTGAAAATCAAATTATGTAATCGTTATGTAATAATATAAATTGCGATGGTAAATTAGAATGTTCTTGAGATAAATGATGCTGTAGTAGAAATTTCTAAGCAATGGCAAGGAAATAATCCTATAAGGATTTTGAACTCGTGTTATCTGTCGTAACAGAAAGATCGCCCACGACAGATCAATAGTATATTTGTATCGATTCGACGACCCCACTAGCGACACCAATTTTGATATCACTTAGACGTTATATAATTTTTTTACGTTGAATCGATACGGCCGAGACCCCGACGCGTTTGATTCGCTTTCGACCCGACCTAGATTCCACGAAACACACGCAAATCAATTAGGAAGAACTATTTTTGAATTCGATTTTATGGATTTTATCCTTCAACGGATACATCACGACTCTCGTATCAAAACCAATACATAATGGAAACAAATGAAAGTTCTCGTATGCTTTGTTGTATTCTTCTCCTATTATATATATATTTTTTTTTTATGTCGTCGGTTTTATATGGCTGAGCTCACGTATGAAATCATTTCTATTCTGGAAACCTTTATCACGTAGCATAGGAATCTACGTGTAAAAAGTGAAACACCGTGGCGTACAGTAATTTTCCTTGGCTCCGTTGCAGCAGACTGTGACTTATGTCATCTAGATAAGAAATGCCAGGGCGGATTTCATATGTGGAAGAGATCGTGACTTCGATCTGTTATCTCCTGAACGGGGGGAGAAAAACTGTTTAATTAAAAGTGAAAACACGCTTTTAGAAAACCGCAGAGATTTGTTGGGGTCAAGAAGCACTAAATTATTCAGAGAGTCGACAGCAGTAATCGCGAAAAAACCATTATGAAAATTAGCGCGAGAGCAATTTGCGTGGCCCCAAAGACGAAATTAATAATGGTATATGGGTGGAATGGTAAGTTCGCGTGCGTTTCTTTCGTTTTTGCATGGCCGTGGGTAGGGCAGCTGTTACACCCTTAAAACAACACACACTCACACACACGATGGAGTCCATGTGGGTCGATCGATGGATGGTATAACAAATTTTGATGGGACTTCGAGTACAGAATTGATCATTGTTCATTTCGTATGCATGTACCTCGCAGGATGACTCTTAACATATACACTCCCATTTTCAGTGACTAACTCAGTCGTCGTGTAAGGCGAGAGATTCGACTCGTTTTATTGCAATTATGATTTGGTAGGCGAGATTCCATTAAAACGCCATCCGCCAAGCAACGTTGTTTATTACCCCTTTTCCACCAATAATCTACATCCAGAATCAATTTCACGTTTCCAACAACAACCTCCAGAAGTACTCAATTTCATTGCAAATCTTTACTAAACTTATTACTAAATAATTACAAAAATCATTTCCTTCTAACTCATCAAACGTAACTAAACTAAAACTTATTTATCATCAATATCTTAATTTATTTTCACACTTCTATTATCTATAATTATTGCAATAATATTGTTACCATTTACGTAACATTTAATGATTACAAAATGCCTCTGATCATTAAGAACTATGAATGGTTCGAAAGACCGTTTATTTCTTCTCTCAGGACTAGGATCGGAATACTAATGCAGGTCGATAGCCCTAAGTAACTCAATAAAGATGGTTATTATTCTGAATACTAATCGACAAAGTAATCAAAGATCTAGTTCACATTTCCATATAATAACAGTAATAAAAAAATATATATATATACACAGCAGTACTAATTACACACCGCGTTTTAATATTATTATTATCATTTTTTTTCTACAAACGATTGTAATTATAATGATCATTACAAATGTGTTTACTCGTTTTAATGTCCAGAGGTCGAATAAAATGCAGAACAAAATTTCGAAAGCAATAGCAAAAATACGTAATGAATTTGTATTTTTTTTGTTGCGCTATTGAATTCTTCATTATTATATTATAAAGCATCGCATCTGCATTCCGCGTTCGCTACGAATGCGCTCGTCCGTTTCTATATATATTATTTTTTATATTTTTTTTTACAAGCTAACGCTAGTTTCATACACAGATGCATTACGTAATTGTTAACGCGCGCGCTAGTTGATTGGTTTTTAATTGGATATTCGTTGTATAACTTATTTTTTTTTTAATTTCATCCTTTCTCTCTTCGAAACTATACTGTATTTTTTCAATCGAACTAATCCGATACAAAGCTTCATTTATTATTTCATGCAGCAGGCGCATCGATTCAAGTTCAAAACAAATAAATACACCAATCGATAAAGTCGTTATCGATTGATTGCCGGTTGTTTTTGTTGTTACGTTGATCGCGTAATAATTACCCAACTGTGGTTACGAGGAAAAACAAATCGATGCAGTAGATAAGGTTGAATTTAACAACATTTTGCTGTAATAATGTTTTCAAAATTCTGTAAATTTCACGTTAATTGATTTATAGCGTCTATAGGTAACCAGTCTTGCACAATAACTTCAATTGTTGACCTTGACTGCAATTATTGAAACTTAATTATAGTAATTAATGAAGATTTTTATTCTTGGATCAAATCAAAACCATGTTTTAGATGTGTGATGTAAGGAAATGAAAGGATTGTAACTTTGGTTGGAGCGGCGATGAAAAGACAGAAGTAATTGGAATCACCTCTTGCTTGTTCAAAACGACTACTCGTTATAATCGTATATAGGAATATTTAATCCAATTACCGTTCTCGTTCCTTATTTCATTAGTTTTTTCTTCTTCTTCTTCTTTTCATCCTGACTGCGCTTTTCGTATATATTATTATTATTATTGAAATCTGCTATTTGCAGCTATGATTATAATTAATGTCAAGATGGTTATTAAGATTGAAATACGTCGAGTCGATGGATGAAATTCGTTTGTAATTCGCGAAGTGTAACGGGAAACTCGGTAACCGCAATAATAGCATTAGAACAAGGTTTTTTTTTTCGAGCACACACACACATACAAAAATTGCCTGCAAACACGAAAAACCGGAGACAGGCTATGAACAATTGTGATAGCTATAAACAGTGTTGGGAAACAGAAGGAACGACAATGATGATTATTGCAGAACTTATCGAACACAATCTGCAGCAATGCGGAACACACGGTAGAGAAAATCGAGCAGTTTGTTTATATAAAACGGCTCGTGCTTCTTAATTGCGTTCGAAATTCATTCGAGCTATATTTTCATATTTTAATTGCCCTCCTAATACATTGAATACCCAATTAAATGAACAATCCTGTAGCTGTGTAGTACCTCTTTCTTATCCTCCTCCTTTTACTGCTGCTGCTGATGCACTCCAAGAAAAGAAAGCACCGACCGTTTTAGTGCTTTTAATTCGAACACAATAGTCTTCGTTATTGCCCATCTTAATTACTAATTTCACGAGCGCAGAAACGAAATGGAAAGAAATGAAATAATAGCTTCGGGAGAAAATAAAGAAACCACCGAGCGATTCCAATTTATCAGCATGAAACGACACACGAAAAAATAATAATAATAAATAAGCATGAAAGTGCGCTTTTAATTGCCAGATTGATGAGAGAAATCTTAACAATTATTATATTATCATCAATATTATCAATTTCCGTAAATTTTAATATCAGATTTACAAAGTTGAAAAAAGTTTACAAACATTTTAAATATTACATAAACGCTTATTCTAATAATATAGAAACATATTTCTTTTTTTGCTCGTTTTCTTCTAACACGCACTTCTTTTTATCTATTCAAACTTTTCCAACCTTCGCACAGTAGTATCACAGCACTCGAAGACTCAACCTTCTTGGACTCTCGCGATTACAAATTTCTTCCTCCTCGCCACAGCCCCTTTTTAAATCCATCATTCCTTATGGCTTTACCACGAGATAGGATACATGGATAAACCGGACCTAAAAGTACAGTGTAATCAATAACATGTACAGGAAATCATATATTGTACCAGTAATTCTGAATGATTCGTTTCTTAGAAAACAGTTAGTAACATATACATTGGTATTAGTACTATGTATAGTAGTTAGTTAGTAACAACACATATACTGCTAAATACGCTATTTGTTTGCACGATCTCAGTTACAAGCAGACAACGTTCAATCCTTAATTGCACTTAATCCGTCCATAACAAGGAGTGTACGTTTTTTTCACTTCCTTCAATTTACTCAGCACAGCGCACATTTTTTTTTTGTTGTAAGCTTCAATTCTTATTTCCTCATTTGTAGCATAATTGCAATTAGCATTCTTAACTGCAGACCTCATTTCGCCTTGAAACGATATGATTTTTATACTCACACAAATAAATTTTATAGTTGATTTTAAATAAATTGTTTGGAATAATCCACGAGTGTACTTTGAAACTATTGGCTAATGCGCAAATGATCAAAATATTTCAACCAAAAAACACGTTTTAATTGATTTCACCTTGAAAATGTTTAAATACTTATTACCGTTTTCTCTGATAAGTAAAATTTTTAACATAGAGTACAATGCTAAGAAGTATTAGAGTTTCTCTACTTAAAGATTAACAAATTTCATTCATATACATGGACAGTTGAATTTCTAAAGCCAAATACAATAAACGAAGAAGGATTTTCCACAGAATTTCTCCAAAGAAACTAAATTTCAATGGGCAATAAACCATAAGTAATTATCGGTTAATATTAATAATGAAGCACGAAATATTTGCAACGAATGCGTAAACGAAATGCTGGTGTTGTTACGTGATAACGTCGGATGCTTATAGCAACGAGATAAGATTGTACAAACTAAAAAGAAACAACAAAAATTATACCTTGAAATTTACAACACCAGCACGCTCCATTTTTTTTTAAATAAATACATATTCGTTGGATAAAAGGGTAATTTGATTTTAAATGACTCCCGCGAATCAAAAACAAAATGCCAACGGCGCTTGGAAGAAGATGTTGTGAAATCTTGTGATCTGGCAGATCGTTTCTTTCCATTAAGACTCATTTTGTGCCCCACAGGTGGGTCACGAAATTCAACTGCAAACCATTCACAATTGAACAATATTAATAATATGAATCAAATGACTTTGCGGTTTCGACACGTTAACAAATAACAAAAAACACAATTGTTATACATGGACATTGTGAAATGACACATTTCAACAAAATATTTAAACTCGCAAATGAATCTATAAGCACAAAAAATGGTTAGCTTCAATTTGCTGTAATTGAAATGTAAATAGTTGAAGACACCATTCTTAGTGTAACTAATTTTAGTAACTATAATTTGCAAATTGTGTAACTGTTTTTAATCACGTACAACTGTTATTATGATCATCATAAAAAAATGCTTTATAAACTTTGACGTGCTTTGAGGAGTCGTATTGCAAGAAAATTGGTTTCGAGAAAATTTGTTGCATCAACAAAAAGGAAATTGATTCGGTGCAATGGTATACAATAATAACATGTCGGATTTGTAAAGAGTAAAGCCTTATCGATCGCATCGAGGGAATTCAATTGGAATTGAATGGAAGCAATTGTAATGTAAAGATATTATTCCAATTGTGTAATCTCGGATGTCGTCGTGACATTTGAAAGGGTAAGCCTTACGGATTGAATATGCTGACTTCAATTGGAATTGAATGGAGTGAATTGTAATAACAATAATATATATATATATATATAAATTGAGAGAGAAAGACTTGGACAATTTCGCCGCACCCACGGTGAGCAACAGGAGGTAGGAGAAAACCACTCGAGCAGTCCTTATCAAATAAGGTGCGTTTGCTGCATTGATAATAAATAAGGTTTATACCACTAAAACAAATGGATGGTGAAAGACGGAGTCGGAGGGAGAGAGCGGTTATGCAAAAGACCGATTACGAAACATCCGCGAATCGCTTGGAATTAAATACTACTACGACAACGACGAAAGAAACGAACAAAAAAAAAATGGACAAGCAACTACGGCTTCATAAGCAATCTGTCGAGGTGAAGAGAAATAAAAAAAAAATGAAGGAGCTGGCGGAATGTGTAACATGGGAGAGAAAGTTTCGGCGGTTTTTATTTTTCCTACTTGTGTCGCTTATTTTCTTTTTCGTAGATAATTGATTAATCCTAATTTTTTGACAAAACAGAAATAAATTAATGAATATGACAAAATAAAACGAACGAATTGCGATGGTGTAGTATTTGTATTTGGGAGGCGAGTAACTTTCATTTCAACCATACGTGCCCATTGATTTGTTACGTAGCCGACAATGAAAACCGATTCACCCGAATGTAAATCAACGATGATGATGATGATGATAAGTGAATAGGCGTCGTCGATTCCGATTGATTTTGCAATTAGCGGGTGGTGGGTGAAAGGGCCGTTCGCGCACTCGCTAAAGGTTGAGGTCACACTGTGTACAGCTTATTGCTGTATATGAATGATGATGCATGGGTCAAAATGGTTACAAATGGCTTACAGATCCAGACGTTTCCCATCGGGGCGACCTGCAGGAGGCGCGCATCGAAGTCGAGGCCCGCGAGGTCTTCCTGCAGCCGCGATATGTCCATCTTGAGCGCCCTTTCAGGAATCAGGAACATGTGGTCGGTCATCGTAAGCATTTCTTACAAGAAATCAAAAATACTACAGTTGTACCGGAAGATCAAACCACCACGAATAGATGTGTGTCTGTATGATGTGTGTGTTAATGTTTTGTTGTTGTTGTCTGCTGGTTTTGTTATTTGTTGTTTTCGATATATCCTTTATCCGTCAATTTGGTTCCGATGTGTCCACTTTGGCCGCAGTTCAAACGGGATATAAATAAAACATATCAGGAACCTCAAAGTTCAAACAGCGCACGGGGCCCGTTACTCGTTCTGTTTCTTTCCTTTTTATATATAAGGATTTTATATATTTTTATTTATGTTTTCGCCTCTCTCGGTACAAGACTCTCCTCTTTATGTCCGCTTCGTCCCGATGCGTGTATATTATCTTTGAACTCCTCTAATCGATCCTTGGAGTAGTCGCGACTCTTCGACTTATCGTCATGTCATTACACGATTGTAGGTAGGCATGCCCCGATGTGTATCTATGTGTATCTTTGTGTATCTATCGTCGAAGACACCTCTAGACGTACGAACCGGACCGCTTTCGATGGGTCGAACCGCGCAACTGAGACCGAAACGCGCGCGAGCTGCACGCCCGTCCGTCGTCAACACCGACGACGGCCACGCTACCGTTTTATGCCCGACACACGTCCAGAACCGTCAGATCATCTGATCTGATGCAATTCATCATCATCATCAAACATCATCATCCGCAACCACCGCTGGTCATCCATCTGGATGACCTGCTCGACCTCCTATCCTAATGCGCTCAGAAATTGACCCGACCCGGACAATACGCCTACCCAGACCCGCTCCTTTAATCACCCATCTCTTGTCTCGCCTTACGAAATTCCACTAAACTGCACTCATCGCAATGCAACGTCGCTGCAATTATCTCTTAGCAACATGAAATTGATGACTTTTCACATTGCAACATGCTTTGAGTTTACGCAAATCCAAATATTATATAGATGATTCACAGCTTGCAACAAAACAACCGAAACGCAGAACTTGTTCAATCTCAATTGTTAATCATTTCTAATTGAGAACCTCAATTGGATTCCATTAAAACGTAATATCCTCCAAGCATCAACAAGTCTATTAAACAACTAATTAAACCAATCTTTTAATTACTATAAAAAAAATCTTATTTAAAATACGGATTAATAAAATTCAGTATTACTAAATTACTTTTAAAAGGATTAACAAACAAATTTAGATAAGATAATGTAATCAAACGCAATACATGTTACAATTATCGTTTGAACATTTGATCCAACGATTATTAAAAAATTAATCATAATTTTGATAAGCTTATATTACCTATGTAAAGGTAATTCCAATTTTTGTGTGTAATATTTTATTTCCGTTTCGAAATCACTAGAATAAATCAAAAAACAAAAGAATTTATAACAAAATTCACAAGTTTTCTGTTGCTCTCACTATATAATTATTTTTTTTTAATAAATGATATTATTGTCTATCATAGTGTACGTTGAAAGTAAATTACATTGATTTGTTTCCGAACTGACCGATTCTAAAGAATTCATAATTCAAAAAGCAGACTATTCTAGGTCGAGCCCAGTCCTTGAACTTACGGTTCTGATGGTATTGTGATTGCTTGAGCATAAAAGGAGATGGACTACCATGTCGCTGAATAAATTACAATTTCGATTCTAATAACCGTTGAATTACTGTTATCAGAATTAAAAATTTAAAACTAAACATTTGTAATTGTCCATTACTAATTTAACTAATTGCAATTAGCAGCAAGTCCTCAAAATCTTATATCTATAAGGAAATTTGAATACTAATACAAAGTATTTAAAAAAACAGGTAATATTAAAGATGTTATTCCACTTTCACAATTAAGTTGCAAAAATTATTATAGTACAAATTTCAATACTTGATTTTGACCAGCCTAAACAGTTATTGTAAATAATTAAAATGTTATTATTCCGATGAATACAAAAACGAACACATAAAACTTATGTACTGTGATTATTTCTAATTGCGTGTCTAATTAAGATTTCTAAAAAAAAAAATAATGAAAACATGAATTAATTAAACAGTTACTGAATTGGCACGTTCCAAATCCAAAGAGTACTAATTATTGTTTAGATTTTTTTTATGTCTGTATCTTTTAAGTCTATTACAATTTTTGAAGAAAAAAAAAGTATTAAATACAATAACTATCTAAGGAAACATAATTTAATACTAAAGAAGCAAAGAAAAGGCAAAGTCGACATCAAATACTTAAAAGTGTAGCAGTTATAAGATTATTCGATCACGCGAGGTTAATTGCCGCGTTTAGAAATTCCAATGGAAAAACCCAAAGATCAGACTTACGCTCAAAACAGAGAGAAGTAGAAATAAAGTAACAACAAAAAAAAAAAGCAAACGCGTGGAATCGAAGAAAAATAAAAGCGAAATTAGAAATCATAAAAATTGAAGTGATGATCATTAGACCCTAACAAAATTATTCAGAACTTTCCACCGCTTTAATAACAATAAATAACTAATGGATTAATTTAGAAATCTTTTATTTTTGCTCTTTCTTCTTCTCCTCACATTATTTTCAAAAACCGAATTGAAACGTCTTACGCAATTCTCTATGTCTGGTCCTGTCTTGGGATCAAGACTCAGGCGAATATCAACTGGTTTAAGCATTTCATCACGCAGAGGAGTCGCATACAGCCAGAACAACCTTCGGTTTTGACGAGGACCGAAAAATTTTGTATGGCGAAACGATTATCGCTCGGGATCTGTCTCAACTTTTATCGTGTGGGCTTTTGTCGGGACATCATAAATAACGCTTAATTTCGCCTTTCCTCCTGGAAATGTCCAGTTTCCATTGTGTAAAACTCGTTGGTTTTTGACCTTCGTCGAGAGTAACAACGAAAACAGTAACAATAAATCATAAGTCATGCATTTGGACAATTGCACTTGACTCACAGGGGGGGCAGATCAAACAAAGGCAGGAGAAGACCAAAAAAAAAAGGTAAACACGATTTCTAATTGCCCCTCTCTTTCGTCGGAAGTGGAAAGAATTTTTGAGGTTTCATAAGCGATCGGTATTTTTCCTCGGGTGTGTAAATAGAGCAATTGTAAAAGGCACCGTTATATAAGCAGGCTAATTTGAATTGCCAAAAAAAAAATGAACGCAGCAAAGAGAGGAGGAACAAATTAGAGAATAAAACCGCACAGCACACTAAACGAGTGTACACAAATATATATGTATATACAAAATAGGCGTTAATTAGACAGTTGTTATTTATTCCATCAAATTTAGAACGGCAAGTGGTATACGCTCCGTATTCATAAACAATGAGAACGATTACGGTTACATGCATATGGATGCCTCCAATCTGTCTGATCGTTCGAGTTTGAAACGTAAAATTTAGGTGGTAAGAAAACGAATGACTGCAAACGTAGGTACTTGCATCGCTTGTAACGGCTTCAATTGATGGTTAAATTGAAATTGGTCACTTGTGATTGTTCAATTTGATGATGTACGTGACATCCAAGATGGATCGTGCACAATCTCAAGCTTCCAATCAGAACGCATTACGCACTTGGTTGTCACCATTGATATACTCATGTATCTATCTCCATCTTTAATACCTTTAACTACCATTCAATCCAATTGAAACCCAGTTCCACCCGCAAAAACCTTGAAACTACATATATTCAAAACCTTAGTATAACACGTTTAGCCCTCAAAAACTATTTTTTTAGTAATCTGTATTTACTGTGTGGATTTATTCGTAAATGATTGTTACTTTGTTCAGTGTATCCTTGGAATAGCGAAGGTGGCAGAACGCAAATTCCAGCAGCGCTGATTAAATTGTAAACGCGAAAATAACTACCTATGGGCTGGCAACACGAGCTTAATCAATTGGATTCCTAAAATGACATCCTCTGCGGCAAGCAGGAGGAATCCGCGGCGCACAGAAATAGAGTCATCTGTGGAAAGCCCGATGTTTCCGCATAATTAAGATAAGTGGACAACAAAATAAGAAATAGAAAATGATTCACTATTTTAACGGTGGAGGTAATTTGAATAACAAAATATGGACTAAATAAATAATAAGCAGCGATGACGAATGTTGCACAGGTGGACACATATCGCACATACGCGAAACTTTCACCCGAAACTAAAACAATTTCACCTGCGGAAATAAACATTAACAAAAGCAGCAACAACATAAAAAAAAAAATTATAAATGCGTTGGTCGATGATGACACTTGTGGAAAATTTTCCACTTGCGAAAGTTGCCCGGATCGCTTCCAAAACTGCTCCAGCGACTAATATTAATTGATTGTTTCCTGTATCTCTAATTATATGGAAGCGATACACATTCTAAGGTGCTTACTACAAAGCTTATGCTTTCGAATTCCATCTTCTGTCTGTTTTTTTTTGGTTTAACTTTGTGCAATATTTCTTGTTTTTTTACATCCATTCCATTTGCTGCTAATTAATTAAAGGCGGATTGAGAGACGGAGATGGCGTCGAGACGCATTGTGGATGGAAAGGAAAGAGAGGAAAATTGTATTCCAAGTTTAAATGGAATGCGCCGCAATTTATAAATAGAACAAGCTCAGGATCGATCCGATTCAAATCCACTCTCCCGTCCTGTGATCCGAGAGCGAAATAGTAATAATGCTCTCCGTAGTCGACAAACAATGCCAGGTTCTAAAATTAATTAATTAGAGCTTGTTTTCGGGGTATGCGACTCGCACTGCGGATATTTTCGTATTTGGCAAAAAGCGAACGGCCTTGGATGGGAAACGTTACGTACGCACGACGAAATTTTGGCCTAGGCTTTTGAGCGCCGCCCACACGCCTCATTACATTTTGCGGATATATCATGATGATGTTGATGATACATGCGCTCTCCTAGGCGACGTGAATCACTTTCGGAGTGTATCAACCTCACCAATTAAAGTTTCCTTTCGTAACAATTGAAATGGACAGCGTAACAATTACTGTGCGTTGCAACGCAATGCCCGAAGACTCTTCAAATCAACGTGGAATTACAGTTATTAACATTAATTAACGCGAATTAATATTTCAGGCGATACCTAAGGACAGTCTTAATTAAGAAACGTTTACGGGCGGCACATAATTTCCGAAATCCGGTCCATATTTCTTACAGATATATTTTTTCCTCTTCCTCCAAACAAAAATTGTATAATTGATCAATTAAATGCACCAATAAACACCACGAACATTCTTCAACATTTTAGTTTCAACATTTTCAGCTGTCTCTAAAGTAATTAGTACATAATATCAAGCAGTAAAGTATTGCTATCATATCATATCAATAAATTGTTCTTCTTTTATTCGATTCATAATATTTCCAAACATAAAACCGATAATAAACCTATCAATTTCAACCCTGGCCGGACCAAGCATTGATCGTCGACTGCGGTACTCGATTGCAGATTTAAAAAGTTCTCGTAATAAATTCCATCTGCAAATCAATTCATTATTTCTTCAACTACAATTACGCAATACCAGAGTGGATGGTGCAGACATCATTTAACAACGCCCTAAAGTCTGAATTTAATGAAATGTCTTTTAAGCATCAGCGTTTTATTGTTGAACTTTAACTAAAATCTTTCTCTTATGGATAGAGTACTTCTGTGTCTTAGATTTTAAATATTTAAATGTACTGAAATAATAGTATATTGTTTTTATATGATTCGTATTAATAGAATAAAAAAGATGATTAATTTTTCAAATATTTTCAGATTATTTAGATAAGAAGCAGTTGTAAAGTTTTGAAACAATTTATAAAAATGTTTTTAATGGAAACTGCCTAGCCAAAACAAATTTAAGGCTTTATCAAAAAGTTGGTTGTGTACATGCAAATGACTATTGATTGTTTTCGGCTATTTTGTGTGTATATGTAGCTACGTTGAATATCGCATGTGGGAACCAAAAATTTGTAGATAACGAGCAACAATCAATAGTTTCAGAGGAAAGCCGATTGAACACATGTCGTATTCGTAGGTGGCCCTTCCTAATCATGAATGAGAGGTCCGCGAGGAGAGAGCGCCGTGCGTCATAGTATTTTGGGGGCTTATTTTAGAACCCGTATGTCATCATTATAAATACTTATAGAAACATACATTTTGATCAGCGACGGTTCTAACGTGATCTGGAGTGTGCATTATCGTATTTACATAGGTTCAATTGAACTTCGAAATATGCGAAGCTATTCGAAGAACGATTCCAAAAATAAGGTAGACGTGCTCGAGCGAGCACAGGAGGAAGAAGCGAGAGGAAGAGAAAAGAGAGACGTCGAAGAAGAAGAAGTAGCTTAGAGGAGGAACGAACAGAATAGAGAAAAAGGCCGAGGAATAACTAAGTAAAACATTACGTTCGTTGCACACAACGCATAGATGTGTGTATTTTAAGATGGGATTCGTGACATTTTATTGATGCAAATAGATGAACGCTCATTTGATGAACGGACAGTTGCAGTACATATTGCAGATGAGATGATGAGTTTTAGCCAGAAAGAAATGGGATGGGGGGCCTGAAATGTTCTCGCCTAGGTGTGTGTACAGAAGAGCAGGGCTGCGATGTAGTCGCCCCCTTGCAAACCAGACACCACCATAACGAGGGGGTGAGAAGGGAAACTAATTCCTTGCCAACGTCACACGCATCCCAACCAAGCCCATGCACCACGGCCTCGGATATATTCAAATGATTCCATTTAATATCTGCCTGAATTTGATTATCTAGGAGTTAACAACCTACAGATGGTCGAATCTTCCGGATTATATAACGCGATGAAGGGTGGACCGGGCGAGCTGGCCTCGGGATGGGTGCGACATACGTTAAAAACCACGACGGTGTAAAATTATTGAAAATATTTGTACTTTACCTATGTTTTTTAATTGATCGGGATTGTCCTGTCCGTTTTCTGCCATTTTGGCACACCGTCACACTACAGCACCACCACACTTAAGAAAACGACAATCATAATACAACAAACTTCACCATGAAGATGGCGTTTATGACCATCATGGTGTCGCCACCTCCACTGATTGATCTACCAAATTCTGCCGAGAGATGGCGATAATTAATTCACACTGCAGATGAAATTACAAAAATTGTTTAATGATAAACATATCAATAATATATATATATACAGAGTGAAACCGGCAATGCGCTTGTTAACACTCGAAGAATTATGAATGCATCTAATTTTATCTTTGCAATTAAACAAATTGCATATGGCAACATAGCTACCTGCATTGCTAATGTTTTTTATATGATCTTGCGATGTTATAAAAGCCGTGCGTTCGACATACTTTTGCAATTATATATTATACTTTAAGTGTGGACGCAACGAAGAACATGGAAGACGCCGTATACATTGTTTCCGGGTGCCGCACTCCAATTGGTATAAATGACTTACTAAAATTATCCCAAATAATAGCAGTTTTGTTTTGCAGGCAACTACAAGGGCCAATTTTCGTCAATCAACATCTTTGATTTATCTAAACATGCTTTGAAAGGTGCCATCCTACGTTCAGGAATTGCACCTGCAGACATCCAAGAAGTATACATAGGGAATGTGCTGACAGCAGGCAAAGGCCAAAACCCTGCCAGAAAAGCAGCTTTAAATGTCGGAATACCCATTGAAGTACCAGCTACCACTTTGAATATGCTATGTGGTTCTGGCTTAAAGTAATAAAACCCTAAACTTATGAAATACCAATTTCTGAAAACATTCCATTTATAGATCCGTCACTTTGGGTTATACTTCAATCAAGGCAGGTAACTCTTCAGTTGTCCTTTGTGCTGGAATGGAGAGTATGACCCAAGCAGAGCATTCAATTTATATCCGTGGAGGAGTCAAATTGGGTGATTGCACCTTGAAAGACACTATGGTATTGGATGGTCTAACAGATTCTATCAATCAGATCCATATGGGAATCACTGGTACTGAAAGTAAATTGCTCCACAAAGCTAAATTTAATTGATTTTTATTTTAGCTGAAAACGTTGCTAAGAAGTATAAGATATCAAGAGCAGAACAAGATGCATTTGCTTTAAATTCTCAGATTAAGGCTGCTTCTGCAATGGAACAAGGCTTATTCGATGATGAAATTGTACCAGTTCAAGTTGGAAAAGACTTGATTAAATTGGATGAATATCCAAAACCAAGTACCACAATTGAGCGCTTGACAAAGTTGAACCCAGTCTTTTTGTCTGACGGTACTGTAACGGCTGGCAATGCTTCAGGAATCAACGATGGAGCGGCTGCAGTAATACTGGCTAATGGTTTTGAAGTAAAATCAAAGAATTTAAAACCACTAGCTCGTATTGTTGGCTTTGCAGAGATGGGCAACGACCCGTTGCTCATGGGTGTGGCTCCTATTCCAACAATTAAACTATTGGTATTCAAATAGTCGTCTTGTATTATTAAGCAAATTATTAAACATTCGTTTGTTACAGTTGAAAAAAGTAAATTGGACCAAAGACGATGTTGAGTTGTATGAGATTAACGAGGCATTTGCCTCTCAATCTGTTGCTATCATTAAGGAGTTGGATTTGGATCCAAAGAAAGTCAATGTTAACGGAGGTGCTATTGCTCTGGGTCATCCAATTGGCGCTTCTGGAACCAGAGTACTTGTAACATTGCTTTACAACCTAAAACATTTGGGCCTAAAACGAGGAGTAGCCGCACTTTGTATTGGAGGAGGAATGGGCATAGCCATGGCAGTAGAAGCAGTTTAAATTGTATTACTATATTATATATATACACGTATATAGAAGTAGTTGATAGTCAAGTAATGGGAATAGTCAATTGTGATACGAATATTCCCACAAAGTATTCGTTACATTCAGGGAAATATGGATTTTAACTATTTATTATATATATTTTTTTGTTATTTAAAAGTTTAAAATAAAGTTTGTATATCTAGAAAGTATATGTATCTATTGAAATCTAAAGATACCGCATCTGGCCTATAGATTTCATTGTCCTATTTAAATAAAAGTTGTCTCAACAAATATCAGATCAGATCAACGACGGCTCATTTTTTTAAATAGTGTTTTACATTGCAAAAAAGGAGCCACTTTGCAGAACAATAATATGCCTTATGACCTGTTTTAGTTATGAGCATTCTTCTATTATAATATTTTCTTATTTCTGTACTCGTGTTCTTTATTAGTTCAGGATGGTTAAATTAAAATGAAAATTCCAACTTCCCCTATTCCTATTATTTGTAAAATTCTAATAGATATTTGTTGTGTATTTAAAAAAAAAAATAATTATATAGTGTTATGTTTTTGTTTGGTCTATGTGAGGAATTAATTTATTACTTTTCTTAATGGTTTCTATTACAAACGTATTCTAAGGAAATTGTACTCTATTAATAGCAACTTGAATATATAGATATTTATTGACTATGTATTATATATTAATAGAAAAGTACTAAAAACATAATTAGAATAGTAGCTTCAATTATGTGCAAGTATGTAAAAAAATGGGATTAAATTGATGCACTGACGGAATATTTGAATATTGAATTTTACAGTGCAGCCACAAATAAATAAGTTGGTATTGTCCACGTGACGATTTGAACCTTGGACTTTGATAAATTCGTGTATCTGCAGAAACTTTAATCTTATTTATTAGTCCAGTGTTATGTAAATTGTTTAATCGTCATGTTTTCAACTTGTACTCGTCAAGTTTCCACTCAAGTAAGTAAAAATATTCTAATTAATTAAATGTTAATAAATGTAACTCAATGCAATCTGTTTAGCTTTCCAGCCAACTCAGGAGGCTGCAAAGTACCCTTATTATTGCTGAACACAATAATGAAGCACTTTCACCAATTACACAAAATGCCTTGACTGCAGCCAAGAAGTTGGGTGGTGAAGTCACTGTTCTGGTTGCTGGTACCAAGTGTGGACCTGTAAGAGAGAAAAAATCTTTTATTAATATGTAGAGTCTAAAGGGGGCAACAATTTCTAGGCCGCTGAAGCTGTTGCCAAGTGTAATGGACTAGCCCGAGTGCTTGTTGCTGAATCTGATGCCTTCAATGGCTTTACAGCTGAAAGTATCACCCCTTTGGTCCTTGCCACTCAAAAGCAGTTCAATTTTACACATATTGTTGCTGGTGCATCAGCTTTTGGAAAGGCTTTGCTTCCAAGGGTTGCAGCTAAGTTGGATGTATCACCAGTATCAGATGTTATTGACATTAAGAGCCCAGACACCTTTGTTCGCAGTGTCTATGCTGGTAATACACAATTCCAAATAATCTATTGAATTATGTAATGACTCTAGTTGTTTACTTTCTTAGGTAACGCCATCCAGACTTTGACTGCTAAGGATGCTATTAAAGTTATTAGCATCAGAGGAACCAGCTTTGAAGCTGATAAACTTGAGGGTGGTTCTACAGCCACTGAGAAGGTTGAAGGAAGCTATAGTACTGATTTGACCACCTTCGTCAGCCAAGAGCTTAGCAAGTCGGATCGTCCAGAATTGTCCGGCGCTAAAGTTGTCATCAGTGGAGGTAAAGAACGTTAATTTACATGATCATAATGAAAAATATTGATGTAAAACTTGAATTTGCATATATTAATATTTTTGCTTTGTTCGTTAGGTCGTGGAATGAAGTCAGGCGATAACTTCAAGCTCTTGTACGATCTTGCTGATAAGATGGGAGCTGCCGTTGGCGCTTCAAGAGCCGCTGTCGACGCAGGATTCGTAGCCAATGACTTGCAGGTTGGACAAACCGGCAAGATCGTCGCTCCTGTATGTATTAAAGGATTTGGCAAGAGAATCAGTTCGTTACAAAGTCCATGTTTTTAGGATCTATACATTGCCGTCGGCATCTCCGGAGCCATCCAACATTTGGCGGGTATGAAGGACAGCAAGACCATCGTGGCCATCAACAAGGATGCGGAAGCACCAATCTTCCAGGTCTCAGACTATGGTTTGGTCGCAGATCTGTTCAAGGCCGTTCCAGAGCTCACTGGAAAGTTGTAGGAATCACGAGAGAGCTCTCCAATATATATTTTTTTATATAAGCGATTTTTTTACATCCCTCTCCTGGAGAATAAATATATAATTAGTCAAATATACATGCTGCTTTTGTCGTTCGTTATTAAATCCCGTTTATTCATGATTATATAAGCATAAATTACGAAGGTTGACGTGATTAGATTTCAAGGAAGGTCATCCTATCATTAAGATTAAGGCGATCTATTCCAATTGCTTCGTTATTAACACCTAAAGGAATGCTTGTACAAATATTTATGAGACTTTTGTTATTTGATTTGCGCTTCTTCGTCATTGTTGTTATTCAATTTGTTTTTGAGCGTGTAATTGAAGAATAGAGGTCCGTTAATGTAAATGATTATAGACGAATGCGTGTTACATGATACATGTGGATATTTTTATTGCGAAAATTGATACGCGCAAAGTTCTTTGTAATTGTGACTTTGATAAGGACTTCGGGCGTTATCAAATGGCAATGATCAAGTCGAATGTTTATTATTTGTTTAGATCATGTGACCGAGTGGTGCACGCGTTTATGAGCGACTATTTTTGTTATTGAATTGCGGTGCCAGGCGCGATTTAGAATTGGTAAAGGAATCGTCGAAGTGGAGAGGCAATCCCAATGACCGATTCTCAGTGGTCGCAGCGTAGTAGAAGATTTAGAGAAGTTAAGAACAGTTAACGTCCGGAAATGAAGACGTCAGCGCGGCAATTCGTGAAGTTGAGATAATTGCATTATGCGAGAGCGACATAGTCAGATCGATAATCGTAATTGGATTTCGTGCAGTTTGTGGTTGGTGCGTGCATCTCGGAGCTGACACTTTCAGTGCTTGCTGCTACTGCTATCGACCAACAACAAAAAACTTAAGGTGTCATTATCATGTGTGTGTTGATTAGTTTACGCAATCAGGCGTTCGTATCATCAATGCCGAACGCTGTTGTGATGGTGGTAGGGAAGATAAGACATAAGCTAGCGTCCAGCTGTTTTGACAGCAAGTGTTTCTATAGCTCTCGTCCTGTTCAGAACATCCAGAAGAGCAGAGTACCAAAAATGTTCGAGTGTTCTAACCTAAAGGTGAACTCCAAGGAGTCTTTCAAATTCCTAGATTACGATTGTCTAGGGTTCGATCTTGACAATACTATATGTAGATATAAGGTTAGCAATATGGTAAAATTAGAATATAAATGCCTAGCCAATTTTCTAATAAAAGAACGTGGATATTCAGGAGTCCACCTGAATAGACCAATTGAGGAGCATATAGATTTTATGATCAAAGGCCTCATACTTGATGTTGAGAGGGGCAACCTGTTGAGAATTGCTCCCGATGGCCATATTCTGCATGGAACCCATGGTACTAAGAAGCTGGATGACAATGAACTAACGTCATACTATGGAACCGAATGCAGATGGGAAACAACCACACTTTTCAGTCAGAATCCACTGAAAACATGGAATGGTCCTTACTCTAAGGTTGTAAGACCTTTATTAGATTATTTTGATATGCCTGCTGGCCTCATATTTGCTCGAGCTGTTGACACTATTGATGAGGAGAATGGCTGCAAATTAGAGAAATATAATATATACTCAGATATATTGGATGCTTTACAAGACATGTTCCACAAGGACAACTTTAGTAAAAACACCAGTGAGTACTTCACAGCCATCAAGGAACATCCAAGTGACTACATTCAGAAGTGCAGTGCTAACATGATGGACTGGCTTGTCTCCCTAAAGAAGCAGAAGAAAGTTTTATTTTTAATTACTGGATCTCATGTGGATTTTGCTTCATTCACTTCCACTCACTGTATGGGACCTAACTGGAAAGACCTCTTTGATATAGTCATCTGTTTTGCCAAAAAACCTGGATTCTTTACAGACAACCGTCCCTTCATTGGTGTTGAAGGCTTTAAAGAAACTGAAGAAGTGACAGATCTCCAAACCAATGGGGTATACTTGAATGGTAACTGGGCTGGTATGCACAAATTTCTCCAGCAGGCATCCAAGAAAAACAATCCTAAAGTTTTGTATGTTGGTGACAACCTGATACAAGATGTTTATACTCCAGCTGTAAATACAACCTGCGACGTTGTAGCGGTTTGTGAAGAACTTGAGGCAGAGGGCATTTTTGGGCACAGCAAGAATCACACAGACCAAGACTTATTGGTTTCCAATATTTGGGGTTCTTACTTCCATCGCGTCGACGAGTTCAAGGAAACAATCTGGTGCGGATTTATAAAAAAGCACGCAAAACTATGCATTCCTAGTTTAGAATATGTTGCTCAACACCAAATTGACCATGAGTTCTAAAACTTGTTTTTTAACATTTATTTTAATAATCTAATCGTTTCTTTTTTCAATATTTTTATTTTGTTATTTAAAGATTATAATATATTTTATGTTGTATAAGCAATAAGATATTTTAATAGTAATATATAAATATAAAATGTATATTTTTTCATCATTACTTTGTACCATACCAATAATAGATTAAATACATTGCAATAAATACAATAATAATAATAATCATATCAAAGACGCATTAAAACTCCTATTTATTTATTTAATACATTGTTTTTATTTAATTTGTAATTAATTTAAAATCGATGAAACTATGTTTTTTGTTTTTTTATTTTGTTAAACATTAATAAATACATTTTCTTTAGAAGCATTTCAACCTATTGGTGATCCACTATAAACTGTGAATAAATATACTTTGATATTATATAAGAAATTAATTAATATATATATTTTTGTGTGTACTGGAAAATTCTGTTTTTTGTTTGTTTGTTTAACTTGCATGTTGAACTTTTAAATATAATGATTATGTACAACCTATAATAAAGTAATATATAAAAAGATATTGTTTATCTTTTACATAAATTTATTTACCCAATGATAATTATATTTCGAAAACTTAATCGCATCGTTATCAATCATTTCTTTTCAATAGATGAGTAATAAATATTTAAAAATTTCAAGAAATACTTAAAAATAAATTCAATAATCCAATAATAATACAGTGGAACTTCGCATAACGAGTTTAATCCGTTCCAAAATTTCCAGATTTTTACACGTATAGTGAAACATTAAAAAAATACACAATATGTGCACACGAGTTTTAAATCGTCACTCGTTATGCGAAACGTCGTTGTTAAGCGAGTCATTTTTCTTACAATTCATTTATGCGAGGTTCCACTGTATATGTATGGAAAATTTTCAGTGTTACTCAACGTTTCGTTATCAATTCATTATTAATCACTTATTTCAGTTTACTCAGTGAAAAAATAATGAAATTTAGCAGTTTGCTAAATACACACATTGCCTTTGTGTGTATATTTTCAATGGTAAGCGTTTTGCAATGGAAAACAACTATTGTTGAACATTTTCTGCAAATTTTAACCATCAAAGTGCAAATATCAATGTTTTTTTATCGAATTAAAAACAATAGAGGTTGGGAATTTCGCTTTATTAATGAAAATTATATACAAAAGTTCGAACAAATAATGCAATTAATAAATTCTTGATTGAAAAAGCAATGTATTGTTGTTAAATAAAGCGCTGTGTTTTGAATCGTTTAATTATATTATTTAAGTAAATTTTATTTAACAACAAAAATCTGTAAATAATTATTTTTCATTTATGTATTTAATTACAGACCAATTTTATATGACTAGATTCGAATTAATAAAATGGCTTTTTCAAGTATTTACATCTAGAAATATACTTTTGTTTTCATATCTAGTTAAATATTACATGGAAGGTGATAACAGCGTTTGTATTACATACAATCTTATAGTAGATGAGACGAAATATATATATTTTTTTTACTAATAATTTTCGAATGTTGCGAGTTTCTAATAAATTTATTGACTAAAAATAAACACGAGACGTAAATGTAGAAATAAAAATTATTTGTAGATTTAGTATTTATGCAGTACTTTGTAGTAACATGGGATCATTTGATAATAAGTATTATTATTATTGATTTAGTAATATTAGTTAATCTTTAAATTCCAGATAATTTCTATGACTAATCAAAATTTAACAATTATTATTATTTTATGTATATACATACATCTATGTATAATTAAGATTTTTAAATATTAATAAATTACTTAATTGCCATTGTAAGTGTACTGTTGAGTTTTCTAACCCTAAGCTTTTTTTGTTGTTAATGTTTGTAGTTAGTTGTAGCATTTAATACGTTGTAAAATGTGTCTAAAAAATTGTCTAAGTTTAATATAATACATTGATATCATCGCATATCACTAAATATACGCAAAACCATAGTTGCAAGTGATTTTGCACCAAAGTTCGATTGAAAACAAATCGCATTCCGGTGCATTCAAATGCACCTTGTTTTGTATGTGGCTCTCTTTTTATTTTATTTTTTATGTCTCAATAAATAGAATACTAAAAAGGCGCAATTGGTTCCACAGCATCTAAAATTTTGTGCATGTTTCTTTTTTTTTATTATTCATCTTATTATAATTCTTTTCGATAAAGAATGTATAAAAATTGAATTACCTGGATAGAATTAAACAATCGTGAGATTATTTAAATATTAAATCTAAATTTTAGTACCTCAATGTTCCCCCTAAAATTATATAAATGTAATTATTTAATCTGCATTTCGCATAACAATTATAATATATATATATGTGTGTGTATATAAAATTGGCGCATTGATATCACTTCGTTTTTAGTTGCTTTGATATTATTATTTTTTTTCTTTTCTAGATGATTTGTTGAGGAGTTACTTAATAGTTAAAAATCGCAATCGAAAAATACGGCTTTCAATGCGCCAACGAATGCTGAATTATTAGATCTTTACACCAGTTCCTCGTTATTGTTATTCAATTATTATTAATTCGTGAATATGTTATTAAATATTATGTTTTTTATATGTATATAGTAATAAATGTGTAACAAGTGTATTTAAGTAAAGAAGTATTCTAAAATTTTTGGAATAGAATTCTAGCAATAACTAACTTGTCCAATAACGTCGTAAGAAATAAATAAGAAACGGTGAAATAAAGATTGAATTATATAATAATAGTCTGTATATATATATATTTATATTGATTTGTATGTTATAAGACTCGGTTCTTCAAATCTGTCCTTAGTTTTCGCGTATCGGATTGGTAGTAGTATTTACAGTTTTGTACTTGAATAATACGAATTACGAATATGATCATGGAAACATGATTTCCAATAAAGAACATTTCAGCTGCATCTAACGATCCTGTATATAGTTGTTATGTGATCTTTGGCGAAGGAAGGATTATTGATGTTTTCGATTTATAGTAATATGTTTGCTGTGGGAGAATGACTTATTGCTTAAGTCCACAAGATGTAAATATAGAGGATCGATAGTGGTGTGAAGTACCGTGACCTAAATAAGACATGATTAGTTATTGTTGTTTAATCGTAATTGAGAACTAGTGATTTTGTATCTAATTCAATATCTGCATTCTGTTGCGTATTGAAGGCAACAGTATCAGTAATTGGCAGTGGTTTAGCTACACCTATCCTAACGACACCCTTCGCGGCCCCTTTTAAGGCTTGTACTGCTTGGTCCAAGGAAGCATTCTCTAATGCAGTATCATTAACAAATAACAATCTATCACCCGGAATAAGTCTACCATCTAATTGTGCGACACCGCCCGGTACTAAGCTCCGGATAACGATAACGGTATTGTTCGGATCAATAGGGTCCTGATAGTCGAGTATGGAAAAACCAAGACCTCTCTCACCCTTAACCAATTCTATGATCTGCGGCAGGGAACTCCACATTGCCAGACCGGTGAGCGGTTCCAGCGATCTAGACTTGATCTTGTTGAAGGAGATCTCTGTTGTTGCAGCTGCGGTTGCTATAGATCCGTCAGACTTGGCCTTGACTAGTCTATCGGAAGCGGACACCAGATTCTGAAGGCTTCCGCCGAGTCCATTTCGTTCGTTGATGTTATTTTGGATCTGATCTGGCTGCTTCAAAGAGATACTGTTGGGCGTTCTCCCACATACCATTCTGACGTGCAGAGGTAACTCTTTGAGGATGCTCACCACCTCGTGATGGTTCATGCCTAGAAGCATGTGTTCGTTTACTTCAAGTAGTTCATCGCCTGATCTCAGCTTTCCATTTTTGCCCACCGGTCCTTCTGGCAGTATGGACCGGATGTAGTGGTGCGGCCTGACCTCCTGTCCGTTCTCTAGGTCAACCGTACCTTCCAAACTTATACCCAAGCCACCGCGCTCCGCGAACTTAGTCAGCTGTGCCACGACAATCTCCGTCTTACTCTTGAATATCTCCGACCACTTCAACATGATTGCCTCCTCTATTGCTGGCGTTAACTCGCACTGATATTGCTTATCGTGTAAAAGATTCAAATGTTCGTTTTTCGCTTCGATCGGTTCCTTAGTTATCGAATTTTCGCGCGCAAATTCCAGATCCTTTCGTTCCTTTGGAAATCTGAAATGTATTTTGAAATAAATAAATTAAACGAATTAACAAAACATAAAGTTTAAAAATAATAACCGTAATAAAAACAAAACCCGTTTAACAATTAGTTAAAAAAAAAAAACTAAAACTCTAGGATCTCGTTATAACTTCAACATTTCTTATTACTATAATTGGCGAGGTGAGAACGATTGAAAAGATCTAAACTATTTGAAATACAACCATTAACGAGATTCTATAGTTTAAAATTGACTGGACAAGTATTAACTTTAGAAAGATTAGTAGAATTAGTTAACAACTGCGAGTATATCGTATATGTGTATGTGATATTTATATTGTTTGTAGTTAGCGTGGTTGTAGGAGCTTACTACCGTGGTTTTGGTGGACTAGAGGGTGTTGGTTTGGTTTCATCGGCGGCAATTGCCTGTTGCAGCTGTTCGAACTTGGGGCCATGAAGATATCTCTCTATTGCTATCTTGACCACACCACCACTACTCTTGAGCACTTCAACTGCATCATGGTTTGTGTAGCCTTCAAGCGATACGCCGTCCACTTCAACAATCCGGTCATTGACCTGGATCTTCCCGCTTAAATCGGCTGCGCTTCCTTTGCTGATACTTTTCACGAAAATCCCAGACAATTTCTCTTTTTCGCAGCCGGCTACGTAACCAGCGATGGTGATGCCTAAACCGTTTGCGTCTTTCTTCAGCTCTACGGTGAACTTCTCCATCTCCGGCATTTTCATGGCCATGTCCAGGTTCAACAGCGGCAGCGACGGCGAAGCCGGGATACGCGAAAGTCCTTTGTAGCTCTTCGCCGGCAAATCGAATAAATACTCTTTGTATTCGTGCTGTTTTTGGAATATCGCTTCGCAATTGTTCTGTATGAGGTAGCAATCCAATTCAGCGGGTTCTGTTAGGAGTCTCGTAGGAACCAGAGGAGCGGTGCTGCTCAAGTATTCGGAGGTCAGATCTGCAGGTCGAGCGACTACTAAACGGACGTGAGTCCCAGACTGTCTTAATACAGTAGCCACCTGCTCGGATCCCATTTCGTGCAAATTTACATCGCCGATCTAAAAAGCAAAAAGTTATCGACATATAATTTCTATAATAGTTAGGGTATATTTTACCTGTAAAATGTGATCACCACTTTTTAGCCTACCGTCGCGGTCAGCAACTCCTCCTAGTATTATCGTTTTAACGACAACTCCCATTGTTCTTACACCAACTATTCCAAATCCCAAGCCTGTGCCATCATTCACCAGCTCTATAGCTTCCACTTGGGCCCATTCTGTGTTTGATAGAGTATCAGACCCAGCCTTGGAAGCATCACTAACAGCAGAAGGAGAACGATGAATGGAATCCTCTTCAACCCTAGGCACCAGACCTTGCACTTTCTACAGCAGATTATATAAAGTAAAACCATATTGATTATAAAATTCATTACTTACATCATGTGACAGAACCTGTTCCAGCAGTGGTTTTCTATCCAGCATCATCAGCTTATCTTCATTGACTGTAAAGCTATGAAGCTGTGGTGAGCCTGGTGACACTGGTGCTGAAGGCACCCTCTGCTCATCAAAGTCCCTTGGATGCTGATAGTCATCTCCATATCCAGCATCGTAGAGGTCTCCTCCTGGTGGTACATTCAATGCTAACTCACCAGCTGGTGTTATATCAAAATCCACTGGTAATATTGATGGATGTTGACCCAATTGTTGGTTTAATTCGCTCAAGGAATCTTGCACTGTTACTATACTCCTAAAAATGGGATTCTCCAAAACGGAAATCAACAGATTCAGGTCGGTCGTTGTGTTCGCTAGCAATCTCGAATCATCGAGTTCATCTACAGTGTGTTTTATATCTTCTAAAAGCTGAAGGGCACTAGATATATCTGCGTTTAAATGCATCATTACGAATAGGCAGTACCGAGTTTGTAGTTATTTGTTTGTTGTTTAACTTTACGTTTTTTTTTTCTTTACTATTCTTATTAAATATAGTAAATTATTATTATCACAATTTGTTTATTATTAATAATATGGAATTCGAAACGTTGCACTAAAAGAAAAATTGCTTAATGTCGATATATAAATGCATCAAAAGCGTCAAAATACCAGCAACATTGTTACCAACATGATGTAAACGAATTATATGTAAACATAGCCAATGTTATGATACTTTATATAATGATAAAACTAAACGGAACTTTTTAAAATTCAAAACTAACGCACACATAATACAGAAACTCTGAATTATGCGCTTCTAGACTTAATCGACTTTTATTTAGTAAATATTTATTAATTCCGACGCACATTTTGAATCACTGCGAATAATACCTCTTCAAATTGCTGCTTTACTGGTGAAAACATAGTAGCGAAGTTCCAGTCGAAACTTTAAGCAAAACTTTTCTTAAAAATGTTGATTTTGTCCGTTATTTCTTAACAGATTTATATAATTTTGGTATCAAATGAAAAAGGGCTTTTCATAGTCGAGAAATTCACGAAAATCGAAAAAAACGCCTTTTTCCTGTAACGTAACTTTTGTTTCATAAAAAGTTATGTATGGGTGGCGCCCATCTTACGCAATCATGAAATGCAACAAAAGTTACGTAATTTACGTGTAATTAAGAAAAAACGTGAAAACTCTTCGGATCTCAGCGAAACAGCGATTTTGAAGAAAATTGTATTCACTCAACAACAGCACGAAGATGCAAATAGTTTCGTTGGAAAGGTGAGGTATTCAACTTTAAATTGTGTGATCGATGATGTAATTTTCTTAAAATGCTTAATTTTGATAACTGCAGTCAGCTCATTGGAAAGGTTGGAGTTTTTTCTTTAATTTGCGTACGTGAAGGTATTGCAGCAAAAATAGTTAAATAAATGGTTATATTCATATATATTAGAAAAATTTAATTTATTGTTTTAAAGAATAATTATTTCGCTTTCGTTTACTATAAAAGACGTTAGTTTTGGTCAATTAATAAGAAAGTTATTAAGCTTTAATGAATTGGCGGTTTTCGCGAATCAAATATATCTATCGGAATAATCAAGAAACAGTCTGCAACTACATATACGTATGCCTGTGTATGTATTTCCTGCAAATTCCCACAGATCACGCTGCTTGTAATAATTAAAATGTATATAACTCGAAATCTAATTAGTTTTTTTATTTATTAGACTAAAGTAATAACATTAGATTTATGCAAGCACTATTTTGACATATTTGTTTATTTAAATTAGTACGTGCAGGCAACCAAACATACATATACACTTTAACGAACAAATAGGAAAACAGCGTCTTAGATAATGACCTGTATTTTCGTAAACATGAGCTCCCAGAAGAATGTTCCATATGGATTTTGATCTTGAATATACATGGATTAAAATGAGTACAAATGTTAATTTGTAGCTGCAATGGTGTTTTCAGAATTGATTAACAAACTTTGGTATTTCACAAATGAGCTGGGAAAATAACGTCTTCTAAAATGATCTGTATTTTAGTATAAACCAAATCTCAGAAGAGTTTTGGACATTAATGTTGATCTTGAATATACAGAGATTAAAATGAGTGTAAATACAGGTTTGTAGCCACCATAGCTTCGTTAAAATTAATTATCAAACTTTGGTATTAGGTAATTCGGTTAACAACGTTTTTGAAAATTGCCCGTATTTTCGTATACACCTACTCTCAGAAGAGTTTTGGATATTAATGTTGATCTTGAATATAGAGAGATTAAAATGAGTGTAAATGCACGTTTGTAGCTACCATAACTTATTTATCAAACTTAGGTATTACATTTTTAAGAAAATCCTATTCACTTTTTTTTAAATTTCTACAGCTGGCGACGACAGCACGAAGATACCATTCACCTTAAAATGGTTTTGTCGATAATGTAATTATATTGAAGGGTTGTTGAAAAAAATTACGTAACGAAGTATCTAAATACTCCAGATTTCTTTGAAAACGTTGTTTTACATAGTTCAATATTTGCTGAAATCTATGTTTGTTCATTCTTATATTTTTCTCTGACAAATGCACTTCCATTTAAAACAGATATGTTAATATGTAAAGAAGGAGTATCTACAAATTGAAAAGAATAATATATTAGTATATAGTTACAATTTATTTAAAACTGAAGTGTATAAGTCTCTTGCTTAGTGTCTTACCAATTGATTGAACTATTGTGACAATTGATAATTCATATAAGTTCTTATTCCAATACAACAAATCTTAGGTCTTCTTCTTGTGTTTTCATAGATTGGAAGTTGCATTCTTCAAATTGTTGCTCATCCTAGAAGTAAATGATTCATTACATAAGGTAAAAACGAATGTATATTTAATAATTTATAAATAATTTCTTATTTTATATATTTCCAATTAAATTAGCTGTTTATCTATTGTAGCAATTCAAATGAATTATCCATTAGAAATATGTCCAATTGTTATAAGCACTGAGAAGTAGAACAAAACCAAAACTGTCTTGGAATAAAAAGAACAAAGATAATTTAAAATAATTATAATTACCAATAGGTTTTAAGAAGTACAGATACTCTTACCTATCCAATAAGTAACAAAACTAGATAGAATCAAATGTTATAAACACTTTATTTTGAATCAAAACAAATTCTGTTCAATAGGTTAGTTTAATATCAACAAATCAATAATATCTTGAGCATGGGCAGATGGAAGCATTAACCTTTCAGAATTTCTACTGTCCTGGTAGAAATTTGGCAACAAAATTTTCAGTCCGAAGATGCCAAAACTGAAAACATCAATAACAACTTAATTTCTTAATAATTTAAAAAAAAAATGCATCGAACTAAAAAGCATCATCTGTATTTTTAAAAATAATATGAATCTATATATTTTTTATTTATAACATAATAAAATAAACATTTGTTATAAATCTGCATAGAAACTGTTTCGAATATCAATTTAAGAATTAAAAATTGGGTATTTTTAAATGTTTCTTAATTATTATAGTGCATATATAATATTATATATGAGAACATTATAAATTAATAGATTTTTCAAAGTTTAAAAGTATTTATTGAATATATTTGTTTGTTAGCACATTTTTTTCACGTAATTATCATTACAACTTTGTAATTTATTCTTTAAATAAACAATAAAAATATTGTAAAAGATTTCTTTAAATATTACCTATAATATTTTTAAGGAGATGCTTCAGTGAACATCCTCACATCTCTTATACTTGGCATTTCCAATTGTTTTAGTAAATCTTCATGAATATGTAGTTTTATACTTCTCAGATTAGATTCTTAAAAATTCAAGTCTATGCAATAAACTACAAAAAACAACAATTAATATAATTTTACACTAGTATTTAATAAAAAATAAAGTTAATACTTACACAATTAATTTTAGAAATTAATATTTCATTGTTGTAACTTTTGGCTATTCCGTCTATTTCTTTCCCAACACTGCATAACTAACATTATCATCAAGGTTAGTCCTGGAACAAAGAAAAAGCAATTAGTTTAAGTAATAACAATCACTTATTCTTATAGATTAATTTAAATTTAGAATTAGGAAACCAAAAAAAAATCATTCTTGTACTTTGTTATATGTTTACAATCAGATTTCATTTTATTAATATTAGTTATTCTCACCTACCAAGATAAATGGTGAAATAACAGATATTTAATATTGCTAATACTTACATATTTAACTTGAATCATTTTGTATCCACATCAAATTGCATCTAATAGAATGTTTGATTCAAATGACCATCAGTAAAACTCTTTCCTGTAATACTGAAAAAGCAATTATATAGTAAGGCCTATAATATTTGTGATTATAAACATCTTAATTACAAATAAATGCTTGTACAATTCCCAATGTTTATGAAAGGTTATGTATTAATGTTATAGGAAATCTACAAAGCAATTACTTAACTAATTTATGATCTTACCATGTTTATTGTTAAAAAAATGCCTTGACCAGAAATATAATATTAATATTTTTCTGTTAAAATACTTTCTTTCTAAGAATTCTAAGAAGTAAACAATAACAAGAGATATCTGACATTTAAAGACTATATAGGCAACACACTTATATTGCATAACTTTAGAAGAAATATTGTTTTAAATAATTAATAATAGTGTATCATTTATTAGTTGTTATATTGACATAAATTAACTCTTTTAAATTAAATAAAGTTTATTACATTAATATAAATGATATAGGCAACTGACGATTCTCAAAGTATTGATTATTTTTAACCTCTTGCAATTCCTAATTTCCTGGTAATTAACAGATTTTAACGCACAAACCGCGAATTTCGTTAATAAATATTGTTTGTCCATATTACATATTATGAGTTTTATATATTTACTCAATAAATTTTAAATAAATTTATTCTAAACTTCAAAATTATTTCAAATAATTGCAATTTTTAAAGATTAATTTTTTAAACATAAAAATAATATGCAGACACTAACAAAATAATAATTATTATATAAATAATTTGTTAATATAAAAAATTTCAAACTTTTGAATTACATTAAAGTTTTCTGCAACCAACTTTACAGCATTAATAGAAAACTGGTTGTCTATGATAATGATTTTAATTATTTTAATTTGTAAATTCTTCTTAGCAATGATGAAGAATCAGTGAATTATGTTAGATATTTCAATTTTAAGTTAATTTAGGAGCTTTTTTTAACAAAACTATATTAATTTTGTTTAAATATTGTTGGTTTTTAAACTTCTCTGAATTTATTTATTGATATAAATCTCTTTCAGCCCTATTTCTACCCCTTTCGGGGCATCACAAATTTTTGGTTTTTTGGGAATCGAACCAACGACCTTTTGTATCAGATTTTCGTGATACAGGCGATCATAGCCACACAGTGGTGGAAAGGATTATGTGGATTTTTATGGAATTATTTTTATTGTGTACTTATTTAATTATCGGATTATTTTATTATATTCTATTGAATTATTGTTAAAATGTATTTATTTTATAAAATTTTAAAGAATGCAGAAATATTATTTATTGGTGTGAAGAAATAAATAATTAAATTGGGTGAAAGGACTTGGAATGTGTTTAATTAGCTAACACGTGAATAAAAAGAGTTTGCATATGAAATCTTTGGTGATAATGAAGGAAGATTGATGCATTTACTAATAAAATATGCAATTAATTGACGTAGATTAATAGGGAAAAAAAATAATAAAATAGACACACGATGAACGAAACCCGAAATATTTGGAAACGCTTACAGATAAAGCGAAGGTCGAACCGATAAATAGGGAACGTTTACCCATCAAGAAGAACTAAAAGAAAAGAAACAAAAAAAATCGCGAATAAAGTGTGAAAAATAGACGGAGTGAACGGACGAGGATTGGACGAAGCGGGGAGGATGAAGATGCATGCATTTCATCAATAAATCATGTTACAGAAGCGCCGGCCGTAAACAAACTTATCAAATCGATTCAGTTTATCGCTTCAACCCGAACTTTGACCTTTTTTAACACAACTAAATGTGCAATTCAATAGCGTTTCATTATTATTGAAATCAACAATTTCACTCAATTACTGACGCACCGGCCACACTGTGTCCATCGAGTGGACAACAACAACGACGAATTGAATAACTGTCGTCTACTTGTGCTCAGATTGATGGCTAATGCATACAACTATTTGTTGGGGGAAAAGGATGCAGTGCACGTTAGATGCACTTATGCAATTGAGGCAATTTATATTTAATCAAGCGTTTCCTTCTGCGCATTTACATGCGATGAATTATTAAAGGCAGGAAAAAAAAATAATGATGGATGTAAAGGGCGGCAGGAATCGAGAGAGAGAGAGAGTGAAAGAGAGAATAAATAATCGGGGATTTGTAATGGTCGTAATCGAGCGAATCCGCGATCATGATGATCGCAGCCAACATCATCGACATTAACATCATCATCATCATAACCATCATCAACGTTGCGTTCGAATCTGGCGGTTTGATTTGAATATTCTCTGATGTGTTCTGGTTTTGGTATAATGTGGATTATGTTGGAGCAGAAGAAGAGGGAGCTCAATTAGAGGCGGACTTATCGCCGGATTTTTTCGACATTAATCACGCGGGATCCTCGCGGCTCCTCGGCCAATCCAATTATTTCGACAGAATTCGAATGAATCCTCCCCCCAATGGTAATGGTGTTTATCGTCGACGTCTGCAGGATTGCAGGACCGGCTCGTGGCTCGCGGCTCGCAAATTCTGTGAACACCAATCACCGTTCTCCGCATATTGCGCATCTCGTAATTACGCCAAAACGACACCGCGCGACATCCAATTTGATCGGTCCTCATGCCCTGCTGCTGTTGCTTCTGCTGATGCTTGTCTTCCGGGAACCAGATAAAAGCCACCAGCGATAAGCAGTGTTTAGATTCGAAGGTAATAATTCTCTCTGTTTGTATAGGGTATGATGGTACGAAAGAAATAAAAGTTAGTGATCTCTGTACTGTGTTCCCACTGTAATCTATTAAAATGACCTTTGTGGCAGTTCATCACATCAGTAGTAATCTTTCCCTTCTGGAACAGAACACATTCCGAGTGTTTTCTCTAGTTTGTGTTTGCATTCCTTTATTGTTGTTGTGAACTATTCACGGTGCCGCGAATTGGACGCAAATATTTAGTGCCGGGGCCATGAAGGCTTCCAGTGTATACCTCCTGCTAATCGCGGGTTCCCTCGCCATAGGTAAGTCACTCAACCAAAATTCTTCACTGTTTTCTATCGTTTTCTATTCGACAACACCCTTGACCTATGCAGATTTCCAATATGTAGCAGCCAATCCAAATAACTTCCGATGCTCGCGCTATTGCAAAGGTATTACACATTTAAATTAAAACCCTTTTCATAATTTCATCATTCATTATTTAAACCCATAGAAGATACCCAGAATTTTGGTTATGAAACCGGCAAATCTTACGTCTACCAATACCGAGGCGACGTTAGGAGCCTGGTGAATTCCACGAACGTGCAGAATGGCAATATCGACGACAGTGGTATTGCTATCAACTGCTCCATTACAATCAAAGCTATATCCTCCTGCGATTACTCAATGCAGGTACGGTATCATCTTTTACGCTGAATCTCCAAAAATCATGTAATTTTCCTTCAAAGATAAGCTCAGCTACTCTCAAAGATTTCGATGATTTGCGAAGCTTTGAGAAACTTCAGGAGCACCAGCTATATTTCTCTTTCCACAACGGTAAAATCGACACCGTCTGCTCGGATTCCAACGAAGAGAAAGAAGTGTTGAACGTCAAACGCGCCATCCTTTCGCTCTTCCAAAACAGCTTGCAAGTACTCAAAGGATCCGCAACCATTTACGAGGTATTTTATATAGATTTTCATAAATAAAATATCGCTATTAATATTAAAATCAACATTTATATTAATCAAATACGCATTTGTTAATACCGAATTTTATTTAAATTATTTTAAGTAAATACACGTAACTGTTGTTTTAGAGCGACGTTGCTGGGACTTGTGTAACAAAATACGAAGCCGAAGACATCCATGATGGATTTATCGTGCAGAAAGCTAAAAATCTTGAGGCTTGCACACATCGCGCTTCGCAGTATCTTTCCTGGCAATCCATCCCTTATGCCACCAGCAAAAAAGCCAAATCTCTGCCTCTCTTACGGTAAACTTATATAATTTCAATACAAAATACGCTTAAAGTAATAATAATAGGTTTTTATTTTGTTTATTAAAATGAATTGAATAATAATTAAATATTTAATGTACAGATACATAAAACTGAGAAAACAGTAGTAAACTGATAATGTATTTGTTCAATTATAATCAAAAACGTGTTTACAATTCACTGTTACATTTCGTAATAAATCAAGTTTGGAACAATCAACATGTTCTATGTTATTAGGAGCAACTCGAATTGTCAACAAGTTTACACGGCGAACAAAGTCTTGAGATCTGTGGGATGCGAGGAGCGTCACGTTTTCCAACCATTCTCCAATGGAGATAATGGAGCTGTTACTGTCGTTTCCCAAGAAATGATACTCGTTAAAACTATAGATAACGCAATGGGAGTCACGTATTGTTAGTTAAATAATTTTGCAAGGTTTCCAGATTTTTGATTATGCGATTTGCAGATTTGGGTGATGTTCGTAGATCTACCTTAATCTATGAATCCGCTGATAGAATTGACGAACAGGTAAATATGCACAAATTGAAGGAGTTGTTTAAGGAGCTGCAGATGAAGACTCAGGATGGAGTTGAAGGGGAAGTCCCTAAGCTCTTCTCCACGCTTGTTTATAATATGAAGAATTTAGACAAGAATCAGTTAATTGTGATTTTTAATGATATAGCTCCAAATCAAAGGTATTAATCTTGGAAAACTAATGATTCAATGTTTCTTGATGGTATTTTTGTTTAGGAAATTTTTTATTGATGCCATGTCTTTAACAACAACTATGGATGGTATTGAAGTGATGAAGCAACTGTACGCCGATGAGGAGATCAGTATGAAGCAGATGGACTCCTGGATCACTTCATTGAGCTTCATCAAAGCCCCATCCTTGGAGATAATTCAAGCAGCCAAAGTGAGTTTCTGTTTCATAGCTCTGCATGTCCGTAGCTTTTGTGAGATGAATCGGCCCGAAATCATTTGAATCAGGTCGGGTTGATTTACAACCGTAGGAAAATTCCTTTACTCGAATTTAGTCATTGAAGTCAATTTAGCCAATCAGAAGTTGTCGCTCTTAATTCTCTTTTGCAAATTGCGTATTGGATCCGATTAAATAATCTCGATGCATTCTCCGAACGCATTACGCATTACATCGAGCGCTTATCTCCATGCATCGTCGCTGCATATCCTAATCAAAGTCAATTTTCCAATTTGCTGCGTACAACCGGAGGACTAATCTAAATTGCAAAGGATACATATTTGTAATAAATAGACGTGGCCTTTTGCATAAGGTTTGTCTACGTATGTTGCTTTACTTCTTAAGGATTTGCAGGAATCGTAACGGTTTTGTTTACATAACGTTATCAGAGTTACGTCGTAAAATTTATTTGTTCGCCTTCGTGGTAACGAAACTCAATTTCTACGGAATTTGTTTATTGTTTATTATTTGCGAATCGAATCTAAAAATAAAAGACGAGGAAATCAAGTGCAAAAAAATACAGCTTTATCTCGACTTATCCTAATTCATTCGAGTGCCAAAAATTGAGTAATCACTTCTTATGAAATGCAGATAAAACTAGCTTTACATCAAAATTATTTGCGTACATTTTATTTAAAGTCAAAAATTATTATATGATGTGAAAATAAAATTAATTTTAATTTAAAATTACAAAATTCGTTAAATTGAATAAATTGTTAGATAACTTTTATTTAAAATATGTTATCTAAATTAAAATAATTTTATTTTTAATTAATTGAATTTGTCTTAAAACAAAACAGATATTTTATTAAGTAATATAAACATAATGATATAAAATTATATTAAATTTACAAAGTTTCTTTGGAGTTGACAAATTAGTTTCATTTGCGCTCAATTAAAAAAAAAACAATAAAATCATAATTTACAGCCACTTTTGGAGATTAAAGAGATGCGCAAAAATTCGGTTTTGGCTGTCTCTACTCTCATTCATAGCTATTGCAAAAACGATGCCGGCTGCTTGGAACAAAAGCCTATATGGGCAGCCATGAAGGAGATTGAGAAGCCTTTAAGGACGAACTGTGTACCAACTGGATTGGATAGCAGCCATGATATCCTGCTTGCCCTCAAAGGCATTGGTAATGCCGGAACTACAACTTCTCTACATCTACTGAAGACCTGCTATTCCGTAAATTATACCACTTGGACTATCTCCAGTTCCTTCTTATGAGTATGTTTTCAGAACGAAGATATAAGCATCGAACTGAGACTGGCTACCATCGCAGCTCATAGAAGGATTAGCTGCAGTAAGAACTTCAATTTAGACGACTTCAACAAGTACTTTGCGAAGCCTCGTGAAAACATCGAGATCAGGATTGCCTCCTATTTGGCCATGATGCAGTGTGCCTCCTACGCCTCCTTCGCTCAAGTAAAGGATGTTCTTATGAAAGAGGAGACGAATCAAGGTATGTTTTACTTAAAATAAGTTTTGTCAAGGAAGCAACCAAAAATATTTGCAGTGGGTTCATTTGTTTGGACGCACTTGACCAATCTACAAGAGACTTCGGCACAGTGGAAACAAGGAATCCGACAACTCCTCGAGAATGAGTTTTTGAAGAACAAGTTCAATACGGACATCCGAAAGTATTCGAGGAACTATGAAGCTTCTGCGTTTTTGGATTCTGCAGGAATGGGAGCTGCAATCGAGAGCAATGTGGTTTTTACTCCAGAATATTATATACCTAGATCAGCAATGTTAAATTTCACGATGGATTTATTCGGGGAAACTGTGAACGTTTTCGAAGTGGGTGCTAGGATGGAAGGTTTCGAGGAAATCATTGAAAACTTCTTTGGACCTGAAGGATATTTTGCTGATAAATCTATACATGGGTTCTTAGAGACAGCGAGATCACAATCGGAGGCGAACGAAAAAGTCAAGGAGTTGGGAGAAGAGTTTTCTAAACAAAGAATTTTGAAGCGCGATCCTGCTGGGTTGATTTACGCGAAAATATTTGGGAATGAAATTGGATTTTCACACTTCAGGAATCTTCAGGAGTTAATTGGAGAACCAATTAGTCCACGAGATGCTATAAATATCTTAATGGAATTAATCAGAAAGAATGATATTGAATATACAAAGTCTTTGATGTTCTTGGACACGACGTACAAAGTGCCTACTGGAATCGGATTTCCGTTGGAATTAACGGCAAATGGTACAGCAACTATTGGGTTAACTGTGAAAGGGAATTTAGATCTTAACGAACTGAGATCTTACAAGATGTCCATGGAAGGAAAAATTTATCCTAGTTTATCGCTGCATGTCGTGGGATCTATGGTGGTGGAAGGTTTCAAAAGTAAATGTGGATTGAAATATGTAGGAGACATGAACTCGAACACCTATGTAGACGGTCACGTTTTAATCAATTCCGGTAAAATCGTGGATCTGAAACTAAATATTCCCAAAAAGAAAATGGATGTGATTAATGTATCTTCAGATATATACGTTATAAGGAATGAAATAGATTACAGAACTAAAGCCGTCACCGCAGATGCTGAGGTTGTGGAAATGTGTACCAACAATAAATTCAACAAAATCACTGGATTAAAGATCTGTTCGAATTTAATGTACGTGAATGCCTCTCAATTGGACAACACTCCGAATTTCCCTTTGACTGGGCCCTTTAAATACGCAATTAACATCCAAAAAGATGATATTTTTGACAGCTATCAATTGCAGTTGAAAATGCAGAGCGATGAGCAATATCAGAAATCACAATACTCGATGTCGCTACATTTTGATACACCCAATTCAATAATAAACCGAAAAATGTTGGCGTCTTACCACTTAGATTTTGACAAGCTTTATTTAAGTGGCAAATTAGTGTCACCATTCATCAACTTGGACATCAACAGCAATCTGGGCCATGATTTTAACAAGTATAATTTCCAATTCGAGACGTTACTAAACAACAAAGAGATTATTTCGTTGCAATCCTCCTTCAAGATTAATCGAACTGGAAAAACATTCAATTACGAGCCGACTGCGAAATTAAACTATCGTCGGAAGCAAGTCGCAGCTGTTTCCGGTAGTCTAAGCTACATACAAGGCAGCCAGTACACTGCGGATTTAACATTGGAAGGCGTTACCAAAGACCCTATCACCTTCGTCGGAGACGTACTTTACGATGTACAGAATATAGTAGTCCGTACGAAAATGGATTCGAAGAAGTTAACAGGAGATTTACACGCCGCTTTGCAAAGGAACAGCGAAGGACTATCATTCACTGCATCTTCTGTTTATAGCCGTGACAATCGAATTAATGATACACTAGCGGTGACACTGAAATTTAGCAAGGTTAGAAGGGGTAATTTAAATAAAGACTTATTGAACGTTATGTTGGAAAGTACTGAAAAACCGATTTACAACATGTCCATCTTATTGAGTAATCAACGAAGCAAATGGTTTTTTGATAATAGCGGATCGGTGAAATTCTTTGGTACAACGTGGGAGACGAAACAATTGTTTAAATTTCAAGATATCAAAGAAGCTCCGGATATAGCTTTGATAAGTTATTTGAAGTGCAAGGAGAAGGAAATTGATTATCATCTAGCTGTGGCTTACAACCATTCAAAGACTTATCTAAACACTCATTTGTTGCTCCAACTGAATAAAGCGCAGAGAGTTGAAGGCCTTTTCAGGTACAACAAACAAAATCCGAAAGAAAACTTTGATTTGTTTATTTATTATCCAAGGCAGAGTTGGCTTTTGAAAGGCTCTTTGGATAAGCAATTGACTGGTAACTACGATTTTATTTTCAACGGATATTTCAATTCAAACGAAGTCGAAAGGAATTTTATATTTATTAAAGGCTTTTACACTAATACTTCAATGAGTGATATGCAAAACTACAAGATCAATTGCTCCATAGATTTTCCTATAACTGAAGGTCAATGGGGAACGCCTTGGCTTGTAACATTTACCTTGCAAAAATCTAAAGACGTTTTCTTGAGTTTAACTCAGCTGCAAACCAAAACTACAATTTACATAAGTCACTTGAATTGGATGAAAAATTCTCTTTCGTTTGTGGTTCAAGCAAACGATAAAAGACTATTTGTTATCAACGGAGTTCAAAGTCAAAACGTTCTAAGTCTGATGTTAGGTTTAAACATTTACCAACATTTCGAATTAAGCACTAATCTGGTGATGCCTTTTGAGAAATTCGATCTAAAATTCTACTGGGATAAAGATCACGATGAAGACAAGAAGTTTCTACTCAGCATGGAAAAGAACTCTTACAAAGGACTTTACAATGTCGATGTAGAATATCCAGACCAAAAGATTGCAGCAGCTTTCGTTTTACTGTAAGTTTATTTAATAAAACTAAAAACAATTAATATTAATTATTTTAATAGTCCAACTCAGGTTACTCTAAATGTGACTTGGGGAATAGTGGTGTCTCAAAGGATTTACTTGAAGATGGGTAACAAAATCTACGACGTTGGTGGAATTTGGTTTGGAGAACTGGAAACGCCTTTCGAGTACTTGGAAAAGCAGGAGTTCCAGCTGAAGTATTACGTCGTCACCGACAGCTTTGAAGTACAGGTAAGTCAAATACAATTTACATAATAGTATATGGTTAGTAATCATTTGTTATTAGTCCAACGTATCTTGGAGAGTTCATAATTTGAATTTAGTCGTGGCTGGGTCAAAATCCAGTGATCATTTTGATGGATATTTAAATTTGAATACAACGTTACCTGAGATATACGAGATCGGAGTTTCAATAAATCATGAACATCAGGTTTCTTTGAGTAACTACAAAACCGATGGAAGTTTTGTTTACAACGAACATAAGATCAAGGCCCAATCTAATTGGAAAATGAGAGGATTGAATATAGATTCTAATTTTAATGTGATTTCGCCTTCGAATACTATTGAGCCGATAACTGGAAAACTCGAGGTTAAAAATGATGATATTAATAGCATGGACTTTGTTTTATCCTGGAAGAACAAGTCTATAAAAGCGTTGTATACATTTTTGAGCGAAACATCATCTATTATTATAGAGACACCTTTCGAGGGAATTGAGAAAACTACTTTGGAGTATTCAGTTAAAGCTTATGTGGATAGCGTTTACTTGTCTGTGACTGTTGATTTACTGAAACAATATAACAGAGTCGTATTGGATTGGAGTAATTTAGATGGGTTGGTTGTGTTCTGGATGGATTTGACTTCACCTGTGACAGGGTACTACTATTTGAACTTCACTCACAGCACAGTGTCAGGATTATTGAAAGAAAGTTTCACAGTGAAAGGACCTGAAAATCGAGATATAGTCCTATTCAATTTGCAAGGACATATCAGTATGAACATCTTCGATACAAGCGTTCAAGCATCTTTGAAACTTTTAGAGCACAACACTTCTCTAAACATCTTAAACGAACCAGATCCTCTATCTTCAAAGGTTTCAATTCTATGTAATAATTTTACTATAGAAAGTACACTGGTTTTGGTAGCCCATGGTAACGATGATATAAAATCCTTCAGTTGGTTAATCACTTCGAATGTTGTTGATAAGATGGAACTAAGATACAACCACACCGATAACAAATATATAACAATTATAGTTCTACCAGAGAATCATTCGTTTATCAACATTCTTACAAGCGATCAAGGATATCTGAGCAATGAATTGACTATTCGAATACCGAAGAAGTACGTTAATATAATATACAGTCATAGAATAGAAGAACAGATATTCAAACAGTTATTCACGAGCGAAATAGGAGAACATAAGTTGAAATACTCACTATTCTATAACTCAGATTTGAACACCTATGAACTTAAATTAGATGAGACCAACTTGTTTATAATTTCTGAAGGAAAAATCATTCTGATGACTAGCGATATAAGTACTAGAGTACAAATAAAAAATTATCCACCTCTAATAATAACTGCTAATTATGACTTAACAGTACCAAGAAAGGTGTTTGAAACTTATGCAAAATTTTCTGATTCCAATTTGAGCATTGTTAGCAGCGCTCTTGCAGAAAAGGAAAAATTCAAATTCAGTCTAAAATCAATGACGAATGGAAGCTATTTTGATAAGAGATTAAATGCTGATATCCAGGTTGTAAGCTTGCTAGGACAACAAAAGACGCTGAATGCTTCAATTGAACTGCCAAATAACCAATACAAATTTGATTCTATCATTTTAACGGATGGTGAATTAAAGTCAACATTCAAATTAACTCGAAACAATGCTAAGTTGATGGATGGTAGCCTTTGGATGTCCGTTAATTCTGGAGCTTTAAGATACGAACAAAATATATTCAAATTACATAGATCATTGAATTTGAGCTACAGTGCGATTGAAAAAGGAGAGGAAAAGAAGTTCCTAGTCAATGCCAACTCGAACTTCATAACCAATTCTTCTCTTAAATTTATATATTCTGGGATAGAAAGCAACAAAAAGCTTTATGCTGACGTGATTTACGGTAATCACAACTTTTACACCGATAATAGTTATGGTTTGAATATCAAAAGCGATCAAGGTGTATACGGGTGTAAAGTAGATGCAAAACTATATTTCTACCATAAATTGTTATCAACAAATAGCAAAAATTTTGATGTTAATATAATGGTCACAGGTAATGTGGAAAATCAAGAAGGTAAAGGAAATGCTTACCTCAATCTTAACAGCAATCTTCCTGAACTGAAAATCTTAGAAATTGAGTCTAATTATTTAGTAAAAGAAGTGTCTTCTGAAGTTAACATAATTTTCACTAAAGCAGAGGATAAGTACAAACTAAATTTTACAACTACTAATGATAAAGGGAATTTGGATGTACTAGGATCATTTGAAGCACCACACATGCACCTAATCCTAACATCCACCGGAAGGGATAAAATTATTGCTATACGTGGAACAGTGAAATCAAAGCCAAATAAAGAAAATAATTTCAACATCAATATAACATTAGTGGATTTTCTGGAAAGCTCTTCAACGTTCCATTTAAACGATGATTATTCCGGAAATGTGGGGATTAAATTCAAAGAAACTATTTTAGTTGATTTTCTACTAAATTTGCCTGACAATCAAACAACTAAAGTTTTCTTCAATATTGAAGAAGATAACAGTATAGCATCGATTATTCAATTTGATACTTTACCATTCAAGTTCATGGCTAATGCATCCAACAAAAAGCTAAAAGTTGATTACGAATATAATTCAACGACTTATTTTGTAAACGCAGAAATTGGTGCCGGAAAGTTTATAATACAAGTGGATAAACCTGATCAGGATAAATTCCTTAAAGTGGATGGTAGTTATAAATTTGCAAGTTTGCAAGATTTTGTTATTGACTGCAGTCTGCGTTGCAAAAACGTAAGCATGAAAGGTAACATTTTAAACAAATTTAAAACCGATAGTTACCAAACCAGATTTGATATGAACAGCAATATAAGAGGATGGCATAGACTGTCTTTGGAATCTAAACTTGATAAAGACAAGATCAGGATTAGTTTGAATGCTAGGAATGCGCATACAGCTTTAGCAGCTAAAAGATATACTGGTAAATGGAGTGAATTGTTTTTATTGGAATATAAAGGAGAAACGTTGTTGGAAATATGGACGGGAGATGGACAAATATCCATAAGCACTAATAACCATTTGGCTGATTTCAAGATCGATTACAGATTAACATTGCATTACACGGAAGATCCTGGTGTGTATGCAGCTTCAATTTTAAAACATGGTGAAAATGTTGTATCTTTGATGGTCCAAGATTACAGTACTGATACATACTTTGATTTGACTGGGAAATTGATAGCACCAGCTTTGTTCCCAGATTGTTCAAATATTTCAGTCCATCTAGAAGTTGACTATGATTTATCTAAATCGCTTCAACTGCATGTCATCAACAACATGAATCAACTACTAGAACTGAAATGGAACAGGGTGTTTTCTTCTGATGAATATTCTGGATTCTTAAAGTTCAATTCGAAACTGAAAATGCTTCCTGACTTCGAAATGTACCCAATACTGAATATGAAAGATGATTTAGTTTTCAATGCTAGAGTGTCTTATACCAACTACGGTAGCAGCAAAAAGGAGTTGTTTTTCGTAGTATTATTACCAATTGTAAACAAGGAAACTAAAATATCTCTAATAATACCTTGCAAAGAAGGCAAAATGTGCAAATTTCTTTTAAACTTCAAACCAAAATACTTGGAATTATATTGGACTTCGCCATCCGAAGACTTGAAGAAATTAGTCTTGAAAACCTATTTACAACATACAAGTACAGCTGCAATTGGATATTTTGATTTGCAAAGAGATGAAAAACAATTCAATACTAGTTGGTCTTATGGAATCGAGGAGGAAAATGCTATAGTTCAATGGAACCTGAACAATTCTATGTTCATCTTGGATAATTTCCAAAACGTATCATTCTTTTCAAACTACACTTTCTACAAAAGCTTCGATGTTGTTTCAAGCGTTAATAGTTTTAATGTGAATCTGAAAAGTAATTTGGAGAGGAAGTCCATCAACGTGGAAATGAGCGAGGCTTACAACAAATTGACCATTGAAGGTAACGTGATTTCAGATGAAGAGTTCAAGTTACAAGTTATAAATTTGAACAACACCATATTTCATATATCGAGGGGTAAACTGGAAAATAAATTTAATACGCAATATATTGCTTTGATTGTCGATATATTCTTGAGTTCTCAAATAAAACTGCAATACAACTTGGAAGATTCTGATCATCAAACATTGACTGCTTTTGTGAGAAACAAGGAAACGTTTTGGCAATCTCCATTTTATTTTAATGGAAGTATAGACATTGCTTCAACTTTAAAACGAGGAAATATTAGTATAGAAATGAACGATGCGAACCATTTGATAGATTGGTTTTTGGATATTGATAAGGGTGTTTTAGTTGATACTAAATGGAATCACAATGGGCATATAATAAAAGTTTATCTGAGTAATGATTTAAGTAATACTACCTTAAATTCCTGTGCTTTATTGATGAGCGGAGATAAAAAAATGGAGCTATTCGTGAAAGGAGTCAGGAAGGAAGCTCATGGTGTTGAAGGAAGCTTTTTGTTTAGATCTCCTCTACCAGTCTTGCAAGAAGTTAAAGACGAATTTTTGTTGACGCATTCCCAGAACAAATACTACGTATTGAATAAATTATCATGGCCTAATAATGGATTTATGAACTTGAAGGTTTTGGCCAAAAGGGAAGAAGCTGATAGATTGAGTGTGGAGTATAACAGCTCTTTCAGTAATAATTTGGATATTATATTGGAATATAAGAAAAAGAATGGGAGTGGTTCGTGGACTTTTAATTCTTCTCTAGGGGATGAATTTGTGAATTTGAACGCTGAAGTGACACCTGGCAAAGCGTTTGATGGGAATTATAGTACAAGCTATGTTGGTTTCCAGAAAGGACGTACAATGATTTCAGTAAATAAAAAGGATAAAACACTGGTTGGTCACTTTGTTAAAAATAACTTAGTTCTTGAAGTGCAGGGTGGATTAGTTAAAAAGTCTGATATGTATGAGGGCGAAATTGTTGTGAAATTACCGGATAATCCTGATATTATAGCCCATGGTTATTTCAAGATTGGTAATAACAAGTTTAATGCTACCTTCCAATACAATGAGAACACCAAAATGATTTTCGCAATGCACGATAATAAATATAACGTTTTCTTGAGTTCTCCTTATGAGTATGCTAAGAATATTGATTTGAAAGGAGAATATACGAATGATGTAAATACATACACGACGGAGACTATAGGACACTGGAATCAATACCCGATCAATATTAGCGGATCCGTGAAGTTCGAGCGTGCCCACAACGAGATGTATTTGAAAACGCAGGTAGGAGATGAATACAACGGTGAGATCAGTTTCAACCACATCAAAGGACCCACCAACAAGTCAATAGAGTTCAAAGGATACTTCCCGAAACCGGAAAATAGGGCGAATCTCCAATTTTCCACACTAAGGAATTCGGCCTCGCTCACATTCAAATCGCCTTTCAAGAGATTCAGCTCGCTGCGGCTTTTGAGCCAGGTGAAATCATGGCACAACTTCAATTTGACAATGGCCGGCAATATTCTTGGAAAGCAATTCCAAGCCCACACGTATGCAAATGTAAATAACGCCAGCGCGATCGGAGGCGTGGACATGAAGTCGCCGGATAAGTGGGTGCAATTTTTAATCGACGCCAACACAGGCCGAGGCTCGTTCAAGATTCGCGAGGAGTCCTCACTCTCCTGGAACAATATCATTCTCGATTATTCCATAGGAGCTAGTAACCTGACTAGCAATTTCATACTTCACGGTTCGCGTTATAACACCTCGCACACTCTCTGTTTGATCTATCAGAGTGTACCGTTCATCAAGTACGGCTTCATTCTGGATCATTACAAAGTGGTGGAAAAAATTGAAGTGCTGAACGAAGAGATCGAGACGTCCGTACAGATAACAATACCCGAGCTCGGATTCAACGATGTAGGCGTTTACGTAATAAATAACGTACTGAACAACGTCTTGAAAGTACAAGCAGTTTACAATAATTACACCGGTATAGTTAAGCTGCATGTCCAAGAGAAATCTCTCAAAGTGGTTACAGAAGTCAAATCACCAACTTGGTATAACTTTGCTATAGATACGCAGTTCGATAAAATTGATGGAGGCATAAAATTATCATGTAACTTAACAAATGAAGGTAGCAAAGTTAACTTAACCGGTTTCTACATCAACCATGATAAGATGATCCACATGAACTATCTAATAGACACCTTCCCTGACGACGACTTCAACTTCAAGGTTTTCAAAAATCTATCCATGATCCAATTGACTTTACCTCGACTACTAAAAATCGATTTAATAAACTCAGAATCGTCTCTGGCGGAAATCATTTTCAAAAGGATATATAAAGTGCGACTTATACTAGAAGATACTCACTACTCCGTGTTATTGGTAACACCTGAGAAAACCCAACTACTAACTATTTGGCAGTATTTCAAAAGCAATTCCACGCAATACGAGATGGTGTTAATTGAAAACGAGGAAGTTATGTATTCGGGAAATGCCGTTTTTGAATTCTCGCATTGTTCTTACTCGATCCAAACCGTTTGTTACAAAAAAATCGAGAAAATGATTGACGTTTATGCTGAATTACATCTAAATTCCTTTATAGATGCTTCTGTGGAAGTAGCGTTATATAAGATAAAGCATGCAGTAGCTTTGTCATTGAAATTGGAACCACCCTACTTAGCCAAATTTAGTATTAAAAGCCCTTATATACAAAATAAACGATTTGTGATAGAAGCAACGAAGCTTGACTATATTACACTTTTCTTTATTGGTGATAAGATATCCAACAACTTCGTGATGTTTGAAGGATTACTCACGGATAAAGAGTTTAATGTCGACTTGAGAATTCCACACTTCACAGCCTTTAAATCAATCGAATTGGTAATTAAATGGGACTGCGACAAGGTCCAATTTAAATCACAAAATGTATTAAACGTCAACGGTTCAGAGATATTTGGAGATATACACGTGATGGCAGATTTTATCCTCTTACCAGAATTACTAGATATTGAGGCTCATATCAGAACTCCTGTATTTGAAGGTTTAGAATACTTTGATGGAAAAGTATACATTCCCAAAGAGTTTAGGCCGATTGTACAGTTTGCTTTACCATCTGGTGCAAACTACTCTTTGAATATCAACCACAGTATCCTTATGGATTCCATCTTTATAGACTGCGGATTTAAATATCCCCAAAACCAAGTAAACTTCCTCTTCGATCTATCATCAAAACAACTGGAAGCCAAATTACAAACACCGTTCAAAGAAATCCAATATTTCTTGCTGAAAATGAAGAAGAACCTATTCAAATTGGAGATTAACGAAAATAAAGGAATGCTTACATACAATTTTATCAGCGAAGACAAACATAAGATGTTCCAAGTGGAAATGCGAACTCCGTTCATTGGAAAAGAAAGATACGCTTTGGATTTCGAATACAAGAACTTTGGAGAAAAAGTGTATAAAGCTTTGATTTATTATCCGAAACTGCAGCGCGATGTCGGCTTCGACCTGAGATTCAACCTGAACATGTACGATTTCAAAACGTTTAAATTTATCAGTAAAATATATTCGCCAATCGAGGTGGCAGGCTTTAGTTTTGCTGAATTATATTTATTGAACGAATTGAATCTGAACACAGAGAACAATTTGTATTTCTTCGAGTGCAACGCGAATACCGATCAATACAATGCGAGTTTTAACCTGGGGGTGGCAGACATCGACACGTACAAGCAATTCCTCGTGGAAGCTCAAGTGAATGCTAAGAGATTCTATACTAAACTACAGCTATTAGGAAATGATTTAGAAGATGTTAAATTGTTGCTAGACTTTGAAAGTCCACTGAAATTCGCTAAACATTTGAAATTTGTTTTAAATACTTTTACAAATTTGAGAGAATTAAAGCACACCGATAACATGCTTTTTGTTTTGAACAACAAAACTTTAGTTGATGGGCATTTGGATATAGAGAACAAAACTTTGAACTTTTTATTGGAGAACAGTTATAAGCCAGTATCTGCTAGTTACAAGTATTTTGATAATTTCAACGTGGAGGCGTTAGTGTGCTGGGATTTAAGAAGACCTGATAAAAATCAATTGGGAGGACTCATTCGTTGGGACAAGAACGCTTCTGTAAGCGCAATAATACCAGATAATAACTTCACCGTGAACTTCATCAGATTAGAAAATGATGCTGATAAATTATATAAAATCAAAGCAAGTTGGAATAATGATGAAGTTGGACTTAATTGGTTTGGAAGAAATGTGACTGATGTGTTGTATATGGACTGGAGATATGAGGCTTCGCTGGAACTACCCTTTAGAGTGTTTAGGGTGGCGCAAAATATTTCAGTGTCGTTTGATTCACCCGCAATGAACTCGAGCATGAAACTGGTTTGGGGGGACGAAACCACATCCAAATTGATTTTGCGGCATGACATACTGCCCGGCAAATTAATATCCAGGTTGACTACACACGCTTTACCCCACGACATCATTTTGCGGGTAGACATGTCCGAGCTGAATTCCATCCCATCGAAGTTGAAAGCCCAATTGGAATATTCCCCAGATCCGGATAAGCTGATACAATTTGAGATGTTCTACGACAAAATTTACACGGATATTTTCGCGACGGAAAGGAATTTCATCATCAAACATCCTGCTTCTAAAATCGATTACGAGCTGTATTTCAATACTCTAAGGAGGATCGACTTTTCCAATGGCAGCGTTATATTGAAGTACAAGAACTACGAGAGTAATACGTTAGAGGCAATTCGGGCTTCTGTTAATGTGGATCATCATAAGTTTGGAGTGCTAGGAGAGGTAGAGACGAGGAAGAACAATTTCCACTTTAGAGCTGCTTCTACTTCGGGAGATGAGTCACGAGGATTTTTGATATGGGCCAAGGTCAACGAGAAGGATCCGGTCCGTCTGGAGTGGACATACCATTTCAAGCAGATTAGTCCTTCGGCGAATTTCGTGGCTTCTTATGGGGATTGCAGGAAGTATATATTTTATGCCGGATTACCGAACGATAGAGAATTCACTGCGAAATTGGGACATGAATTGTACGGAGAGCATTTCTTGGATACGCTCTTAACCATGCGTTTGAACACTTCTCAGCTGCTCTGGATTAAAGCCGTGTGGAAGAACGAATTATATCCGCAATTCTATAAAGCTATTTTTGAAGAATACAATGATCTTCGTTACGTGATCGAAGCGACGGGCGAACAGCTGATAGATGTGATGCACGATGATTTCGGCAAAGAATTGATAAACGACTTTTCGGAGATTAAGCGGAAAATAATCGAGTATGCAAATGAGGAGTGGAGCAGTTTAAATAGAGATTTTATCGATAATAGATTCACATGTTCGCAGAGTGGGAATTATTTATGCGCCGCGTTTTCACACCCCGCTATTAGGTAAGTGATTTCAAAAAGCGATACGCGATCTAAAGGAAACCATGTTCTAGGATGTTCTACACGAAGACAATGGGACGAATCGAAGCGTATCTGAAGCTGGTTTACGAAACGGCACAGAACTCTCTGGTGAGCGCTATTGGAGTTGTGAAGAACGTCTTGGATAGGGTGGAGAAGCAATTGGGTAAAGCCTTGAAGGACTTCGAGAATGTGAACAGGATCAAGGTCAACGCGAAGGATATTCTGATGAGGGGTATTAATGATGCCCGAAGGTCGCTCAAGGAGATGGAGGCAATTGCGATCAACGTCTTGGACGCACTGGACAAATACGTGGCTGATTTCAAAAAAGAGGTGGAGGAGTTCTTCGATCCGTTCCTGAATCTTCTGGACGACTTCGTCGTTTACGTGGAACAACGATTGGCGATGTTCCAAATGGCCGTAATGCGTAAGTAGGGAGTTGCGCTGTGAATAAATTTAAATGCTTAATGTGCCTTTATTTCCAGTCATAATGGATACCGTCCAGCAGTACATTTATAATTTACGGGAAATAAAAGAAATGCTAAAAGTTTACTCGTCTTACATAAACTGGCTGGAGGAGTTGCACGTGACAGATGTTTTGGAGCCGATCGGAGATGTAATTGAGGAAATACTGGAAACAATAATAACCGACATTAAGAAAGTAATTGACGATTACAGGCCTTACTTGGATGCACTGAGCGAAGCTATATTCGGCAAATACGACGGTATAAATCAGCTACCGCCTATTACCGAATTCAGAGATTACGTGAACAGATTTTACCAGAAAACAATCTGGATATGGAACTATCACAACATGACGGAAGGTCTGAAGCATTTCGTGCACAGCATCAGCAACGATATCAATGATGTGCTCTCGTTCATAGAGCTAGACGACAAGTCCGGCGATTTCGATAATCCATTCGAACAAACGGATTACGTGATCCGACCTGAGATAGGTCTGATCGAGATAAGCCAACCTTTGCCGGTAGAATGGGAGGCGTTCAACAAGGCACCGGCGTTCGAGCAGCATCCGCTTTACCAGAAAATCCAAAGGAAAATCGACCAATTCGTGAGACTGCGTCGCAACAACTACTTCCTGCTTGATGATTTGGAAAGTTTCCTAATCAGTTTGCGGGAATCTCAAATCGCGCCGCCAACTGAAAATTACGCGATGATTATAGGCGAGTCGCACTTCTCAATGTTCCACAACCATATATATACCATAAACACCAACTGCAGCTACGTATTAGCAAGCGACTTCAAAAAGAACTCATTTTCTTTAATAGTCAATTTTAAGAATGTCAGCGGTGAGTACAGAAAGTCGCTCGAGATTTTAATAGGCGATGCCTCCATCGAAATTGCGCCCAACCACAGGGTATACCTCAACAAACAATTGACCGAACTACCATTAACTCATAATCACGTCAAAGTGTCGCTGGACCGCAAGAACATAATTGCGGAGAGCACCAAAGGTTTTAAGATTGTCTGCAATACTCATTACAATTTCTGTTCAATACAATTATCTGGATGGCTGTTCGGAAAAACCGGTGGACTCCTAGGAACTATCGATAACGAAAGCGAGCATTTAATATTACCCAATTCAACTGTAACAAGCAATCTGACTGAATTTTCAGCCGCTTGGAAATTACCTAAGCAAAAGTGTGAATTAAAACCCAAGATTGAGAAGAAACCAGTGTTTCTTGAGAACCTGATACGAGATAAAATGTGTAAGCTATACTTCTCAGATCCGGGATCACCGCTCCATGAATGCTTCGATGTGGTGGATCCTAAACCTTACATGGATCTTTGTTTGAAGACCAAAGATATTGATATAATACCTTCGACGTGCGGTAATATGGCTGCATACAAAAACAGGTGCAGGAAGGCTAATATACATTTGGAATTAGACCACTTATGCAGTGAGTTTTGTTATTTTTTATATAGTGAATGTTTCATTTTAATACTTCGCTTTCAGTGAAATGCGACGGAGGTATTAATATGACGGATACGATATTAGATGGACATAATCCAGCAACAGTGGACGTTGTGTTCATCAACCAATTGAACTGCTTCGACGGATTAAATAAAATCGGCCTATTCAAGAGCTTTGATAGGAAATTAAAAGAACTTGGCTATCAAGATAACCGGTTTGCATCCATCGGTTTCGGTAAAAGCGTACAGATTTACACGAACCAAGGCAAGGTTTGGTCAAAAGATAAAATCAACGATAATTTGTAAGTTACATTAATTAGAAACGCTTTAATAACAATTTTTAATACTGATGATTTAATTTTTTTTTGTTTTTTTTTTTCAGTGTGCGACAACAGCAGATTTCCCAAAAATTCAAAGCCGTAGAGGCCATCCGATATGCTGCGGATTTGGACTTCAGACCTGGAGTTGCTAAGCATTTTGTGCTGACCCAGTGCGATGTCGATACCGAGCTCGAAAACCTACCTCTGATCTACAACATGCTGGGCGAGAGAGACGTCACGCTGCACCTCTTGAAGCCTAGGCCATTCGCTAATTACAGTGATAGAGTTGTCGGGATTAACGATAATAACAGTGTGGTGACTAAAATTGGCTCCGTAACTGCATCGACCGTAAACAATCAGGTAATTCGAAAATTTATTAAATCGCCATCGCTTTATCCTCATTTCATTATCTCAGATCATCGACGGCATCAGTGATGTCTATAGCGGCTTGGCTTTGAGTACAAACGGCACCGTCTTCGACATCGATAGTCTTATGGTTGATGACGGTCTCACCGATTCCTGGGCTAACCTGGTTTCCAGGACCTTCAGACGAAGTCCTTGCCAGATCTGCAAATGCCTTCCAGACTTTGATGGAGTCCCAAAAGTACAATGCAGTAGATGCTTACCACCCGCAGTTAAACTATTTCTTAACGTAAGTACTTGTAATTATTTATTCCAACTAATACTTAATCAAATCTTACTTCTAATAGGAATACGACAACAGTCAGAAACAACAGGACTAATGGACTACATATATTTAACTAATTTATATAATATATTATATGTTTAATTTGTTTTAGATTATTATTATATTATTTGTATTTAAGTAGATTAAATACACATGTACTTTTGTAGTTGATCGTAGTAGACATATTATATTTAAAGGAATGAAAAAAAAAACAACATATGTATCTCATATAATAGCATATATTTTGTATGTATTTTATGCGACAATAAAAATTAAAGTGGCTTATAGTCATCGGTCGTTCGGATCTTTTCCAATAAAAGTCAATTGGCGATTTTATTTCTACCCGATTTGCATTCATTAAATAAAGAAACAAGCTCGTAAAATTTTAATTGAAACCCGTTCACAAACAAACACACATAACTTTTCTTTATAAATCAATTGCAATCAAATCTTATTTGAATTTATTTATCACAATATTTAAAAAGACAATTTCAATATTCTAATAAAAAAAAAATATAGAGGTTAAAAATAATCGAAATTAGATATGTATAAATTGTGCATAAAAGTTATTGAAATTAATAAAAATATAATATAAGAGTTGTTAAAAAGTGTGTGTATTTTATGTACATTATTAATTTATATAATTCCAATTTAAATTCCTACTACTGAAATGGAATTAATGTGATTGGTTAATTACACGGTGTCTTCATTAGGTTCTCAGCTGCATATGGGAGTTATTTTTATCCCAAAACGAAAATCTAGTAGCAGCGAATATTTTAATTAGAGCGGCTTGTTTTATACGATGCGAGAATTTTTAAATGAAACATTAATTGTTATAAGTTTTTAATTTAAAACGAAATTGATTCTGCTTTAAATAATCTTTGTAATTAATAATAACAAAAATGTAAATTGGGATAATAATAATAATAAAAATAAATTACTTACTTTTGTTGTTATATGATTTGGTTATGTTAATTATTGATTTTGTGTATTTGTGTTTTGATATTAGTAAAGTTTATTGGATTTTTTTTGTTGTTGTGTGTCCAAATTGGATATTGATCGGATAGGAGGGTGTATTTTGTAAATACGTTTGGGACGGTTTTGTTTCAGTGTTATTCTTTGTTCTTCTTCTTTTTTTATATACAATTATTTGTAGATTATATTATGATTCGAGTTGAACAACAACAAAAGAACGAAAAGAGAGAAGGTCGCTTTTAAATGAGGTATAATGTGTGTATCTGTGTAATGTACAAACGAAGCATGGTAAAACGATGTGGTTCTGCGCTGCTTGGTGGGGTGTCGGAACGGGTGAAAAAAGGCGTATCCCAGAGAAGGGCGTAACGGGGGGCGCGTTCGTTGTGCCATTGTGAAGTGACGGCCAATGGTAGGTACCGTCGGACGGAGATGTGGTCTTCGTGTTACCAGAAGATCCAGTTTCTCACAGAGTATCGTTCTTGCTAGTCGAGAGAAAGGTCTGCGGCTATTATTTGACCGAGCAGTGATCGAGTGTGCAAAACTTTGTTTTTCCCGATTTGGGTAGTTGTGAACAATGCCGCGGCCGTCGAGGGAATCCTACGGTGATCAGAAGCCACCCTACTCGTACATCTCGCTGACGGCGATGGCCATCTGGAGTTCGCCGGAGAAGATGCTGCCGTTGTCCGAGATCTACCGCTTCATCACCGATAGATTTCCGTACTACAGGAGGAACACTCAGAGGTGGCAGAATTCCTTAAGACACAACCTATCCTTCAACGACTGTTTCATCAAGATTCCCAGGAGGCCGGACAGACCTGGTAAGGGAGCCTACTGGGCTCTGCATCCAGCAGCTTTCGATATGTTCGAGAACGGCAGTTTGCTCCGTCGGCGGAAGAGGTTCAAGCTACTGAAGAACGATAAAGAGGTGCTGGACAACGAGCTCGCAGCTCTAGCCAACATCAACCGTTTCTTCTTCTCGCCGACGGAAAACCAAATCGAGCCGGCGACGTTTGCACCGACGCCTCGACCACCATCCCCGTCGCCCGTCACCACCGAACCCATCACCAACATCAGGCCTAAAAGGTCCTTCACAATAGAGAGTCTCATCTCGCCAGACAAACCGGCGGAACCGAATACCCAGGAAGCGCCGGCTCCAGCTTTGATGCAATGGGGTCTTGCACCCTACTGCGATCTGGCTTTAGGTCAACCAATGTTGATCCCACCCATGACCTATTACAACCACCACTACGTCATCCCCCCAGCAGAGGAACTCCTGCGGGTACCCCAGCTCGCCCTCCGCTCAGTCTGAACAAAGTCTGACAGAAATACATGTACATAATGTGCTTGCGACATTATAACGTGCCACCTCCCCCAGAAAAAAAACAACCATAATAATCCTTCGTAATTTATTTGTGCAAATTCCCAAACTCCCTCACAAACAGAAGTAACAAAAAAAAAAACAAACAATCAAATCGCAAGAAATGTGATATAATATATTAATAGTTTTAAGTTGATTAGAAGATACGAAGCAAAACAGAACAAAACAAAAATTATTTATATGAACGAAAAGAAAAGTTCAACAGCAAACAGAAAAATTATTATTTATTTTGTATATTTTTACACGCAATCTTTAGATTCATAATTCCCGTATGGGCAGAGCTAAATTCTATACGCAATTTTCCCCCCCTCGCCGTTGTTTTACTTTATTATTTCACGTATGTACCATTATTATGTTTTTCCTCTTTTCTTTTGTTTTTCTTTCCTCCTCCAAAATGCTCCCAAGCACGATATTGTTGAGTAATGTGCGGCGTTTTTCGAAACCGATTGTGTCAGATAAAAGATCTGAACATTTAACATGCAATACATGGCTAAAATAAATAATCTCGTGCACGAAAGGCTCCCATATTTAAATTTCGCTCCACACCATCCTCGCGCTTTCAGACACGTAAGGGAGGCAAATGAAAGGAGAGACGAGGTGAATGAAGAAGAAGAAGAAAAAAAATATATAATATATATATAAACACGGATGAAATGGTTTCCGAGTGAATGGAATACGGATGGGAAAATGCTCGAGCAAATCGATGTAATCGTCTTAAAAAGAATGTATATTGTAATTGTTCATAAATGTATATGTCTATGTGTACCTGTATATAATATTTAATATTCTGTATATACGAGTAATATTATGTTTTTTTTAATATTATTATTATGTTTTTTTTTTATTTTCTCTTGTAATTTGTTTATTTTTATTATTTTCTTTTATTGGGTAATTGTACTTTTTATTTTGTTTTTGTTTTTACCTCAATTACCGTAGCTGTGTAAATATCCAATGATTGTGTATAGATATCAGGAAAATAAATACATGCGAATATACATTGAAAACCGCAATGAAAATTTTATTCCGCAAAAACCACTCCACTCTTTGTTTTATCAAAGCATTTTATTCTTATTTATTTTATTTCTTGAAAATTTATTAACACTTATTCACGACGATAACAAAAAAAATAAAAACGAAACACAATGAGAATTCATATAATATTCTCTTCATCAAACAGTGATAATTACTCAGTAGAAATAAATTCTCAGCGATTTGAAATAATTCATTGAAATACCTCGTAAATTGATCTTACGCAATGCCAATGAATATTCATAGCAACAATATTTATCTAATCGTTATACATACAAGACAACAACAATAAATACACGACTAATAGATTCATATTCAAGCTGATTAATTACTACATTTATCAATAAAAAATACTTAATTTAAATAAAAGTATAAATTATCAGTCGACAAAATTATAAATTTTGTATATTTAAGAATATTGTTCATTTTTAAATGAAATTATTACTTTCATATGAAACTGCAAGTAAATTATTGATCGAAGAAGCAGGAAGTCTCAAACCACTTAAGACTGATGCTCTAAAATATATTATTACCATTATTAATTGATCAAACTCTCCGCGATTTTTGTTGCTCCTCGAGTTTAATTAATTTTCAACTAGGATATAATTTAATGAATCAATTCCACTTTAATTTGCAGCAATTTCTTCATTATATTAGATTATTTTATTTATTAAATTTAAAACAATTTCTGTTACAAGTAAAATAAAAACATTCTATAAATATATATAAAATTTCTAAAAAAAGAAGAAGAAATAGTCATAAAAACAAATTTACGTAATATTAATTTGACATTAATACAATACAATAAAATAAATTATAAAAAAAATAAAACTAGTTAATATTGAAACTGTAGTGTAATATTTTCTTATTGGAACATTGCATACGCTACAATACAATGTAGCATATAATAAGTTATTTATTTTTTTATAGTCAAAAAAATACGTAATTGATTTCGCAGAAAAAACACATACGGGAATGAACCGTTATACTGAGTAATTGGTAGATATTACATAATCAGTTATAATAATGACAATTATTAGATAATCATTTTATAAATTATCTTATTTAATTAATTAGGTTTAATCTTTTTGTTTATAAATTAATTAGTTTGGAAAGGCAACAAATATAAAATTTGTAATTATAATATTAATATACAGTGGAACCGCGCTTAACAAGAAAAATTAATTGTAAGAAAAATTAATTGCTTAACGAGCGACGTTTTGCATAACGAGTGACGATGAGAAGAGAAGTCCAGGATTGCGCGTCTGTTACATCATTTTTAAAACTTGTGTACACATATGTGTATTTTTGATTATGTTTCACTATACGAAATTTTGGAATGGATTAAACTCGTTAAACGAGGTTCCACTGTATATTAAAAATTAAAATATAATAATGTTATAATATAAATCAAAAACTGTAAAAAGTTTAGTAAATTAATTATTTAATGAAATTTTATAAATCTAAATACAAACTAGTTCCGTTCCAAAGGGTTGTTCGAATATTCTTATGTTACCATACTTTATCATGGTTTTTACTGCATAAATTTGAAAAAAATAGATTAAAATAAACAAAATACTTACTTACAAATACTTTTCAATGTAGATATCACAATTATTTAATTAAAAACGACAAAAGAAACAAATGCAACAAAACAGATAGTAAATCTTCAAAAAAGATTATATTTTATTAAAGAAATTATCAATATTTGTTTGGATAGTTAATTTTTTATCACTATATATCTCCTCGTAACAATTTAGAGCTTTTAAAATTTTGTTCGTAAGTCCGGGAGTTTGTAAGTCGAAACAAAACGTTTCGGTTTATACTTATGTATATGATAAATATATTTTTTTTCTTATCGAATTGATATCGTTTCGGGTGATTTATGTAACAACGTTTTGTCGGCACAACCCCGGTAAGGGTATAATCGCATTATCCGTGATGTAATCCGATTGAAAAATGAAGAAGGACCGAAGTGAGTTGTAAGTGCAGTTTGGTAATAATGTCCGATTATGCACTTAATTTCAAAATCGTATCAAATGATTTATTATTCGAACTGCACACGTTACGTAAACGCTGTACATATATACGTGTATGTGTATATATATGTACATATTTTTTGTATTGCTGTTGTTGCTGTCATGTTTTCATTGCTATTACGCCGGTAACGTGAGTTGTCCATCTCCATTACCCACCTGAAATCCATTTTGTTATTGTGATATTGATGGACTTGCATGTGAAATGTATACTCAGACTAATTGAATCTATTGATTGAATAACCATTTACATGCAGACAATACTTATTCAAATGTATTTTATTGTAAACGTTTATAAAGTATTTAAAATACACTTTAGATAATTTAATTTAATACAGAAGAAAAACCGTAGCTCTTTAACCCTTTGACTCAAATTAATAAATAAATAATGAAATTACTCAAAATTTTCAATTAAAATAAAAATTAAATACAATTTGATATTAATAAAAGTATGATTATAATTTTTTTTATGTCGAGTAATTTTATTTACAAGGTGAAATTTTTAATTTGTTGGTTGGCTGTCGTCTTGTAGGTTAACTTCAGTAGTATTTTGATGCTCTGCGATTCCACAATTTCCTTTGACTGTGAATCTGCTGCTATCCTTAACACTGTCATTGTCCATCGACTTGGTTGAAGGTTCATATGAAGAACCTCTTTCATTTCACTGTCCATCTGTAATGAACTATGGCCCTATTGCTACAAGCACTGAGAGGGCTCACAAAGGGCCTGGCTTGACCAGGATTTGAAACTGCGCCCACTAGCTCTTGGGTATCTAAGTAATTTTAATTCAAATTTTTCGTCAAAGCAATTTTTTATATTAACTATTAATTTTTAAAAGTTTAAAATTTATTTCTCTTTCAAAAAAAGTTAACTATGGGTTTACAATAGAGCTAAATTTAGTAATATATATATATATTGTTTGTTCTGTAGTAATAAATTTATTCATATATTTGTTAAGAAACTTAAACTAATTAAAATAAAAACATTTATTTGATATTAACCGCCGTATTTTTGGCAAAAAAAAAAGAACAATTAATACAAATATTTATTTTTAAATTTATTTAAAATAATAAGGAAATTTATATTGTTATTTCCTTAGTATTAAATTACAATAATTTCATACATATGTTGTGAAACGTAAACTAATGTTAAAAGCATTTCAGGTCACGTTGTATCGGGAAAACGTAAGTTATTCCATCAACCTGCATCAGGCTCAGAATGCCATCACGTATCAGCACGGACTGCTTGATTATCTCGTATTTCATATTAAATCTAGGAAAAGTTCCTGAAAAGCTTTCAGCTCGTGTTAAATCGCGAGAGCAGCTCTTCATCTTCAGAGATGCGAAAAACAATTTGGAATCACCTGTTCAAGAAAAAAAAAATAATCGAAGGCGGTTTTCCGCCTTGCATCTGGGAGGGTTCGAAATTTAAAAAAAAAAGGAAAAGGCAAAGGGTGATTGGTGAAGGCTGAAAGGGTTTCACTGGTTGGCCACAAGTTAAACATATTTTGTTTCAGCTTATATTAAAGATGTAAAACGGAAAAAAAAGGTAAATTAGTGGTGTTTTTTTTGGTATAATGGGACCCATCAAACTGCATAAAGAATTAGAACGAAACGTTTAGGGCTTTTGGCCCTTCAGCTTCTCTCGTTTATTTTTTTATTTCTTAACGTCTGTCTTTATCGTGAACGTGGATCAGGAAATGCTGTTGTTTTTCCTGTCGGTGTATAATTTTTATATTAATTATAGAGGCAACGTGCCAAATGGTCATTCATAGCGTAGAGTAATCTATGCGATGATCCCCAGAAGGGCAGGTGTCCGAAACGAGAGCAAAAACTGTTACAGTGAAAGGAGACTCGGAGATTGGCTCATTACAGGGTTGAATCGATAATCGGCGGCCGTGTTATATAAGGATGCGAAACCCCTATTGTCCTTTTGACGGATAGACCGCAACAAAGGATACAAAATTATCCTCGCTTTAAGCACAAAGCGACTCTGACGAATTATTTACTTGTTTAAATGTAACAAGGTTCGGAGCTCGGAATGCATTTGGCGAACATGGAAAATGTAGAAGGTACAAACAACAACAAGTCAAAAAAAAAATATATATATATATAATAAATAAAAGAAATAGAACAACAACTGTGTACGTTGGGTGAGAACAACAATAACAACAGACGCATCCTATGTATAGGTAAATTTTGTACGGATGGGGAGGCAACAGTAAGGGAGGATGGTCGAGGATATAAATCATCGCAGGAAGAAGGGGAAGCAGCCATATGTACAGTCACGCTGATAATGTAATTGTCTAAATTTTATCATAGCATATATCTATTCTAATTGTATTCTAATCGATAGCTATTATGGATGCATTCGGAATTTATTATGCGTAATGGCGGTTAATGTATGAACATCGATTCCCTCTAAATATCGAGGATTTAATAACAGTCTAATTTGTCATATTTCCCATGCATATTCACGGGGAGGCGGCTGAATAATGCATAAGTAAAGCAAAAGCTACGAACCTCTGGAATCCTTCATTTCCTTTCTTTCTTTCTTTTCCTATTCCTCCCCCGTGTCACAATATTGACACATTTTTCAACGCCACGCACATTTCTAATCACCCAACGGCGCGGCACGAATAATTACTTCCTAAAAGAAACTAAAACAGAAATATATGCAAACGGAATACACAAGACTTCCTTTCTTTTCATTCTATTTTCCGCATCCACTTTTCACCACTTTAATATTAATTAATAAGCCATTTGTAACGTCCTTATAAATATTAAATGTACCTAAAATAATTAACACTGTTGTACTGAAGCGTGTCATCATACTAGATTACATATACAAAACGAAATTATTGCATAATTTAACTAACTATTATTTATATGCTACACTAGTAGAAGTACATTTAACATTGAATTAAGTTAATTCTACTCATATAGTTTGTAAACTAAAAATAAGAAGTTAATTGTTAATAGTTAAACAAATTATTACAAAAGGTAAAATTTTAAATTATGCAATAACTTTGAAAATTGCTTGAAAATAAACAAAATTTATACATTATAATTCTGTTACATAATAAAATAATTATATTTGCGACAAATATAAATTTTTAATTTCAATTTATGTTTAAGTTCTTTAAAACATTACTAATAACTAAAGAAAATAGGTATTGACTATACTATAGTGACTATAGGTGTTTCGTCACAAAAATTAATATGTATAAACTACATTCTTATATTTGGTAAAAGAAACTAAACATTGATTATTTTACTGTAAATAAGTTGAATCATCAAGAATTTAAAATATGTATATTGAAATTTCCAGACACGCTATAAAAGTTTGTTTTTTCTTTCACGACAAGCTTAAAATTGGATATAAAATACTAAGATTAAAGTTGTTGCTTTTTTCTTTATTAATTTTAAAAATGTGTTTTGAAACTGTGAATAGACGTAAGTGTATGTCGTTAATAAGAAATAATATTGATCGAAACTTTTCTTGTCGAAAAATGCAACGTCTCCGGTTACATTAGCTAATGAAGGCAAACTTCTCAATTTCATTAATAAATCATAACCATAATGATTAAATGTAGTACAAAGGAAAAATTAATCAAAGTGGAAATGTTTTCCACTCTGTCATTTCAGCGAAAAGAAGGGGATGAAGTAAAGAAGTAAAAAAAAAGAAGAAGGGGGGCAACAACAACAAGAGAAGAAAAAAAAAAACACGTATAGTACGTCGATGGTATAAAGATTAGAACGTAGCGATGACTTATGGCATTATTAAAACCTTGTTTCACTTTTATGACTTTGGTCTTTAACATGGATTAGGGCAGCCGCATGTGTGGTGTGTAGTGTTGTTTTTATTTTCTTCAACCCTACGATAAGCTTAATCTAAATTCCATCTAAATAACTTTCTTGCTTGCATAGCCAAAAGACTTTGCCTTTGTAAACGTCCGACTTCATTTAAATAATAACGCTCGACTATATCCAACCCCCGAAACTATCGTGTCGCGAATTATTAATATTAAACACTCGAGTAGTTATGATGATCTTCGCACAAAGGGAATCCGCAACAAGTGATTGAAGCTTATCCCCCGGATAATCCGCACTTGTGAAGATAGCCTATTGTCGTGGCCATTTAGGAGGCTTCGGGGTGTAAACATTACGGAGGATGAGATGACTTGTTGATCTACCACTAGATTATGGGTGTGCGCTTGTAAGCCAACACCAAATTGAATTAGGGCCCGCATCTGCCGATGTTTCCAATGCTTTCGTATAATCGAACAGATCCTATCTAATACACAAATCATACGGTTGTTTAATAACATAGGTAAGATGTAAGCACCAAAACAAAAACAAAACAAAAAAACTGAAAACAACTCAAGTTGTTATGTTATTAAAATTTATCTTGTAATTTGCTCGTCATTGTGTTTTATAATAAAAAATCATTTCTGAGCATTTTGTTGCGTAAAGTGCAATAATTAGTCTAGATATTAAGCAATTTGCATAGATAATGGTATTGTGTTCGTATTCAATTTGGCTTCAGAAAGAGCACAAAATGCGCTGTTTACAATGGTGTAATGAAGAGAGAACGAGAGGAGGAAAGCGTTTCGGGGCCTTCAACAAAGGAAAAACCTTTTCATTCTTACTTTTGTTCCGACCTTTTCAGACGCGGAATGAATCACACACACATAAATAGCGTTTTCCAACGGCACAAAGGGAACGTTTCCAAAGGAAAACCGAAACAAAAATCGTTACTACAACCAATGTTTTTAAAATAAATATTTGTACAAATTATATTTTATTTCAAACCTGCTAAAACATTAAATATTTCCTAATTAAATACTTAATATTAATTGGATTTAGAGTATTTATTTTTTTATTTTTACATATGGTATATTTTTACGATTAAGTTTTTCTATTATAATGGTTCAAATTAATAATTTAATCTATTTTTGTATGTACTAGTAAGCTTAGGGAAAAAACTGAAATTAAGTGGTTAAGAACAATATTGAATGTTGTAACATTAATGGGCAAGTAAAAAGTATGATATTAATGATGTTGATGCATAGGTAAATTCGATTGTGTAATAATCATGTATTTCTTATGTAAAGTTGTTTAATCTATTTTTGTATGTACTACTAAGCTAAGGGAAAAAACTGAAATTAAGTGGTTAAGAATAATATTGAATGTTGTAACATTAATGGGCAAGTAAAAATATGATATTAATGATGTTGATGCATCGGTAAATTCGATTATGTAATGATCATGTATTTCTTATGTAAAGTTGTAAAATTTGAGTAATTCATGTAGTACAAATCAATTCAAGTTTGGAAAGCAGCAAAAAGCGTATGCAAATAGCACAAGTAATATGGTGAAATATTGGATTGGACTTTCGAAGGTATGACAGTGCAATTGAATGGCGTTTATTTATTCTGCCTTCTCGTACCTCCTCCAAAGCATACATGGTTCTGTTGGTGTCAGTGTGCATTAATATTTATGGGGTGAGATTTTACGTATTCCGTTTTTGGCCACACCTTTTTCCCTTCGATTCGAGAACAACAAGTCGATTGGCTGACGATGGGCGGAAAACAAACGGGCTCCAACGTGCATCCATGTGCATGCGTATACATACACATATAACTATAAATGTATGCAAGCAAGTGTTTGTTGGTGTGTGTGTGTGATTCCGTTTCGTAATTTCGAGTTTATACCTGGGCCTCCTTTCGGACACACCGAACCGCAGGTTGAGGATAATCTAGCTAATACCATTAACAGCTTTAATGAAACGTTTGACACCTGCCTAATCGTGTTATAAATGCCAGGGAACTGTAAATATCTAAAAAAAAAATTAAAAAAAGAAAGAAAACTAACCCTCCCATATTTCTCTCATTCTTCTCCAGGGTTTTTCAGGGCTATTATTTTCGCTGTTTTTTTTTTCAAGATACGTGTCGAATTGGTGCCGAAGCTTTTCCTTTTACTTTTCAATCGGGATGTGATATGCCCGTGTGTTTAGTTACGATTATTCGGGATTAATCCTGTGTAAAGGATACGATTTAATGAGCGGAATCGAAGCCACGTAGGTGGGCCCATTGTGTCCTTTCCTCGGCTCTTCACATCTTCAATGCAATAATAGGATTCCGACACTTGAGATCAAATAATACACAAATGGATGACAATCCCGACAATAACGTTTCTATAGCTGAAGAAAATTGCAAATATATCAAATTATGTAACTTTACTTATTAATCACATAAAGATATTTTTTTACAAATAAACTGTTTGAATATTAATAGTAATGTTTATTGTAATTGTGTTGTAATTAAATTAATGAAAATCGATATTTAAATGATTACACAATCGGATAGGAACATTAATTTCGGTATCTCGTTGCGCAACGTCGGGGTCAGTGGATTTGCGCAGACGCCGAACGTAGCGTTTGCGCAAATCGGGATTGCGTAATTGCGGCACGGATGAAGCAGGGATGAGGATGCGTTCGCATGTCGGAAAAGCGAACGATGATCGATTAATAACGTTAATAATGAGGCCCGATCCGTGGTCCCTGGGAGCGGGTCTGGTTTCGTTCCTTCCCTCCTCTGACCTGGAGAGATCGTAACGACTTTGCATGCATCCAATCGATATTGCGTGGACGTAAGTGAACCTAATGCACTTGTAATTACTTAATCCGCTGCTTTATGAGATGCAGAGGAGCAAGGTGGGTAGTCCCCATCCCCATCCAGTCCTCGGTAATATTTGTCTTACTAATTCCTCCTTTTTTTTTTACTTCATCATCTTCTTCTTCATATGCAAGCATTTATGTATCTTCGTGCTGCTTCTTTTTCCGGAGGTCGCTGAAACCGGTGGACTCGCAATCTGCATTAAATGAGCAATAAAACAGTTATTTATTATAAGGAAAGTTCTCCGCTTTGCATTCCAGTGGCAAATATCAATTACAATACTTAAGGGGGGGATTTCTCTTTCTGTTGCATCCATTTTTTGTGGCATCTTCGTTCAGTGTTCTTTAAGATTCTTCGTTTTCTTTTTGTTTTGTTATAATGGCCCAAGTCGTATGCGCCTTGTTTTCTTGTTTTGAAGATGAAAGACGGCCTTCTTCATCTTAGATTTTCTGACCTGATACTCTGAAACTTATTACTGGAGTGATTTAACGCGTGATAATCGCGCTCGGAATTAATAGGCGTACTTTAATTACGAACTAAGTACCGAAGACGCCGACACTTTGGGCCGGTTAGATTTTCGTTTCTTTTTTCTAATGGCGGATGGGAGAAGTGTAGTCCTTTCGGCCACCCACGACTCGCAGGACTCTCTCTTCCTCACATTAAACGGATGCACTTAAAGGTGTCCGGCAAAATAAAATGGAAAATAAAACCTTTATGCCGAGGCATTAAGTTAATTAATTGGCCACGCGCATTCTTTTTCGCCTCACCTGTATCATTGTTTGTACAACTACTTCGTTGCTACAAAATATATTCCTTCTTATTTTTATTTCTACTACTTATTTCAACTCAACATCATCATATTTCCTATTTAAGAAATAAAATAAGTATACCTATAATATCAAAAATAATATTTAAAATATATTTATTCAATAAGATTATAATATTTCGTTACAAAAATCAATTTATATATGTTTTCTGAATCAAAATTTGAAAACGAAATTTCTTAATAAGAATCCAATAAGAAATGTTTGAGACTAAGAGCATTTGTTAACTTAACATGATCAAAAAATATACAAACATACTTTAAAACCAAGGATTATAGTTTGAGATTAAGTTTAAGTAAAATTTCGTTAAAAAGGCAATATTAAATTTATGTTTTTGAATCGAAATTTGAAAATGAAACTTCTTAAATCTTTACGTAGGAATTCAATAAGAAACGTTCGAAATTAAGAGCATTTGTTAATTTAACTTAATATTATCAAAAAGTATACAAATATAATTTAAATCCAAGGATTAGAGTTTGAGATTAAGATTATGTAATATTTCGTTCAAAAGGCAATGTTAAATTTATGTTTTTTGAATCCAAATTTCTTAATTTTTAATAAGAATCCAATAAGAAAGTATACAAATATAATTTAAATCCAGGAATAAGAGTTTGAGATTAAGTTTATGTAAAATTTCGTTAAAAAGGCAATGTTAAATTTATGGTTTTTGAATCCAAATTTGAAAACGAAACTTCTTAAATTTCTTAATTTTTAATAAGAATCCAATAAGAAAGTATACAAATATAATTTAAATCCAGGAATAAGAGTTTGAGATTAAGTTTATGTAAAATTTCGTTAAAAAGGCAATGTTAAATTTATGGTTTTTGAATCCAAATTTGAAAACGAAACTTCTTAAATTTTTAAGTAGGAATTCAATAAGAAACGTTCGAGATTAAGAGCATTTGTTAATTTAACTTAATATAGAGCATTTGTTAATTTAACTTAATATTATCAAAAAGTATACAAATATAATTTAAATCCAAGGATTAGAGTTTGAGATTAAGATTATGTAATATTTCGTTCAAAAGGCAATGTTAAATTTATGTTTTTTGAATCCAAATTTCTTAATTTTTAATAAGAATCCAATAAGAAAGTATACAAACGTACTTTAAATCCAAGGATTACAGTTTGAGATTAAAAAACTTTTAAGTTTAAGAAAAATTTCGTTAAAAAGGCAATGTTAAATTTATGTTGTTTGAATCCAAATTTTTTAATTTTTAATAAGAATCCAATAAGAAACGTTTATCTAAAAGTATACAAATATAATTTAAATCCAAGAAGAATAGTTTAAGATTAAGATTAAGTAACATTTTGTTGAAAAGGCAACGTTAAATTTATGTTTTTTGAATCAAAATTTGAAAACAAAGCTTCTTAAATCTTTAAGTAGGAATTCAATAAGAAACGTTCGAGATTAAGAGCATTTGTTAATTTAACTTAATATTATCAAAAAAGTATACAAATATAATTTAAATCCAAGGATTAGAGTTTGAGATTAAGATTATGTAATATTTCGTTCAAAAGGCAATGTTAAATTTATGTTTTTTGAATCGAAATTTCTTAATTTTTAATAAGAATCCAATAAGAAAGTATACAAATATAATTTAAATCCAGGAATAAGAGTTTGAGATTAAGTTTATGTAAAATTTCGTTAAAAAGGCAATGTTAAATTTATGTTTTTGAATCCAAATTTGAAAACGAAACTTCTTAAATCTTTACGTAGGAATTCAATAAGAAACGTTCGAGATTAAGAGCATTTGTTAATTTAACTTAATATTATCAAAAAGTATACAAATATAATTTAAATCCAAGGATTAGAGTTTGAGATTAAGATTATGTAATATTTCGTTCAAAAGGCAATGTTAAATTTATGTTTTTTGAATCCAAATTTCTTAATTTTTAATAAGAATCCAATAAGAAACGTTTATCTAAAAGTATACAAATATAATTTAAATCCAAGAAGAAGAGTTTAAGATTAAGATTAAGTAACATTTTGTTGAAAAGGCAACGTTAAATTTATGTTTTTTGAATCAAAATTTGAAAACAAAACTTCTTAAATCTTTAAGTAGGAATTCAATAAGAAACGTAACCTTAGTTAAATAAAATTTCGTTAAAAAGGCAATGTTAAATTTATGTTTTTTGAATCCAAATTTCTTAATTTTTAATAAGAATCCAATAAGAAACATTTATCAAAAAAGTATACAAATATAATTTAAATCCAAGAAGAAGAGTTTAAGATTAAGTAAAATTTCGTTGAAAAGGCAATGTTAAATTTATGTTTTTTTAATCAAAATTTGAAAACAAAGCTTCTTAAATCTTTAAGTAGGAATTCAATAAGAAACGTAACCTTAGTTAAGTAAAATTTTGTTAAAAAGGCAATGTTAAATTTATGTTGTTTGAATCCAAATTTCTTAATTTTTAATAAGAATCCAATAAGAAACGTTTATCAAAAAGTATACAAATATAATTTAAATCTAAGAATAAGAGTTTGAGATTAAGATTAAGTAACATTTCGTTAAAAAAGCAATGTTAAATTTATGTTTTTTGAATTAAAATTTGAAACCGAAACTTATTAAATCTTTTCGTACAAATTCAATAAGAAACGTTCGAGATTAAGAGTTTTTTTATTTTATATAAAGTACAATTAAGTGTTAATTGGTTATAAAATGCTGATTGCTTTGTTCATCGTTGATTTGGAGCGTTCAGTCGGAGTAGATGCCAGGACTGAGGCTAATTCCGTTCTTCGGAAAATCTCTGCAAATTAAGTCTCATTCTAATGGTAAATTGAATCAATTTCTCTTCAACATTGAAACATTTAACTTGATATCGATTGGGATTTCAGGAGTTTTGTAGTATTTTGTGGAGAACTGCAAGAGATTTGGATTGGTGACGAGATTCTGGATCAGATCCAAACAGATTTTGACGATATCGAAGTAAAAAATAGAAACTTTTTCTGCTGAGAACCCTCGATCACACAAAGAAATTCATCACCTCTACTCGATGAAGGACTCGTAACAGCTTCTGGTAAGTTTACAAAGAAAAATTGATACACAACTAAATCTAAAACGAATGAAAACACAGGAAAATTAGGAAAATGTTTTTCACTACGACATCGTCAAGAGATTCCTGCATATCTTCAGGGGACGAGTAAAGTACATTTATGAAAATATTTCCTACTTTTAAAACTTATTAACATTTGAATCCTTGAGAAGTATTTTACTTTAATAAGATTCTAACTGGATTTACTGCTGTTAGAAAGTATAAAGGATTTGATGATTGAGAAGCAATTTTCGAAATTTATGAGGCTTCAAGTGAAATTGATCCTAAGTGGAAAGATACTCGAACCGATGATTAGATTAATTAATTGCATACTCTATACGAGAAAGAAAAAAAATATGATTCAAAGAGTTCCGAAATAATAGCAGTCCGCAGCTCATCAATCTATATATTGTTATTGCACGGATATAATGGAAATGGAAAGAAATTAGAGATGTCGGTAATTTCATAATTCCGTTCCCTTTTTCTTTCTCCGACATTTTATCGCTAGCCTGATTACGTGATTATAATTATTACGTCTGATAAATGTTCATATAGCGTTTTGTTTTTTACCTCGCTAATTACACACGTACACAATATATATTTTTTTATTTATTAATATTAATTTCTCTTTAATAATACGCATTTTTGTTCTTTTAGAGGTGGTCGAGGTGGAGCGGATGACCGTTTTGTTCTTAAGCATTACCATGCTTATTTTTATTTTTCTTCTTCCCCGCAAATCTACATTCCTAATTCGTATTAAATATATACCCAGGTCAATTTTTAATTACCACTCTTTTCCCAATTACGACGACCATTAACGCACTTGATTATTGGTTAACGTGTGCTCCTTTATTCCTTCTTATCCTTCAGCATGTTCATTTGCTATCGCGAACAAATTGCTTCGAATTAAATCCATATTAACATCAATTAATTTCATTAACTCTTATTCTTACCTTGCTTTTCTACTCTTTTAATTCATTTTTTTTTACCCCTCCGTCTGTTATTAGGAGATAGTTCCGTCGCTTCGATGCTAATTTCTTTATTTCTGTTATTATTGCACGTATCTTTTAATTCGTACCTCGTCTTCAGGCTAAATTACTAATATTTTACCACCTCCGTACCGCATCGGCGTTTTATTTATGACCACATTTTATCTTCTTAACGAACATATTTATGGTGAGTCGAGTGAAATTACTCTGGGAAATATCCTTCTGACATCAGAAACATTGAATATGAAAACATGCTTATCCTTTTTTTTATATCCTTTGCGTGCATCCTTTTTTTTTCTTGTAACAACCAGTAAAGTATAAAACTTGTATCTTAACAGATTTAAATAAACCAATCGATTTTTACTATACAAAAATTAATAGCAACAATTATTATATACATAAAAAATTGAATAACTATAGATATAATTATTTTTATAATTGTTTATTTTAGTTAAATAAAAGAAAAATTAAGAAATTTAATACTATTTTTTTTTATTAATTTCAATTGATCAATTAATCATGGAACTTTTTTTTCATTGTGAACAAATTTAATAATCAAAAGCTGAATATGAAATAAATAGAAAAAAATGGGTTGATATGTTTATAAACGATTACGTTTGTAATAAACGTTATGGTTAAGTTATAATAAATGAATATTAATGGTGAATAGAAATACATAATTTTTGTCGAGTCGTTTATTAATGCGAGATTTATTGCCTGTTTGATTAATAATTTATTTATACAGAATGATAAATAAACTTATTATGACTGCAAAGGTAAAAGGCGCTAATTACTATTTACAAGAGAGAGAGATTAATAAATATGAAGAAATAAAAAAAAAGAATCGAACAAAAGAATGTTGCTTCTTTCTTTTCGGTTCCCACTTCGTGTTGTTACTTCTTCTTATTCTGTTCATCTTCTGTTTGTTTGTTGTATTCCTCATCACGTTTATATATTTTTTTTGCTGTTGCCTCGGCTGGTAATTAATGCGTTAATGAACGGATCCGAGGAGGCTGACGACCTCTGCCGAATCTTCGAGTACGCCTAATAAAGATATTAAATCATTAAGGTATAAAAAGAGGAAGATGCACGAATTGGTTGTTAAGTGTAAGAAAGACAAACACGCGCCTCTCCATGTGAAATATCACTAATTAAATGACGGGATTCTCGAAAACACAATCTGCGCAACAAGATGTATTATTAATTGGAATCGTCCAGCAATTTATCCATTGATTAATTATCCATTATTGATTAATAAAATGTTAAAAATTATTGATGGTTTTGAATTAGATTAGTCTATTATAGTCTTCGAGTATTGAAGTGGGGTGAAGATCTAAAGCTGTTTATGATTATATAGAAGCTTAGTTAATATTCAATTGAGTCTAATCGATAGACACTTGTGTTTGCAGCGGCAGATGTAAATACACGTAATGAATAATCCGTGGCCGTAAATCAGGGGTGGATCCGGTCCTAATCTCGTGTAGGGTTGTATTTCATTCCCGAAGGGGGAGGCGCGCGAGGCACCATGATGGAAATCACGTGCAGAGCAGGAATTAGTTCCCAATAATAAACAAGCCGTAAATATGCTTTCCATTTGAATAACGCATTGCGAGTTTTCCTTTACCGTTGTTGCTCCGAAGCCCGTGTTAATTAACTGCCGGTTAATTAATTACTCGCAAAGTGTTTAGTCTCGTGTTATTTTTGTACCTGTTTCATTATATGTTGTTTTTTTTTTGTTTGTTATGTAAATGCTGTATGTATTTCGCGTCCGGTTATTGTGGCCATCATCAAAATAACGTTGTTGTTCCGTTGCTTAAACACTATTTATGGACGGTAAATTCGTGGATTAAGGATTAAAAAGTATCCTCGACTGTCGACGGTATTATCTGTTCTTTTTTTTTAATCTTCTTAATACGCTGATAATTTAAATAGTTTGCGCATTACTGTAAACAAGAGACAATTACTTTGAAAAATAACAAATTGATATTTCTCAAATAATAAATTTTTATTTAACAAAGTTGATGAAATCGTATCTTTTGTTTAGCAACTTTTACAACAACAAATTAATAAGAATAAATTAAAACAATAAAACAAAGTTGAAACTGTATTGGTTTTATAGGATTTTATACTTAAATCTGGTAAATATAATTTAAGTTGTAGAAATTGTAATTTTGGTTTAGAATTTCAAATAATTGTAATATTAACAAGATTTTAAACTTTAAATTAAGAATAAATTTAAAAAAAAAATGAAGTTATTGAAATTGTAACTTTGGTTTAGATTTTTCAACTTCAAACTGTTAAAATATTAAAAATAAAAATAAAAGTTGTTGAAATTGTATCTTTGGTTTTTAAATTGGTAATAAATTTGTTAAAAAATAAATGAAGTTGTTTTTTAACTTCAAATTGTTAAGAATTTTGTTTTTGTAACATTTATATAATAATACTTTTGATTGATTTGATCTGTCGACGTTGCACAAATTATAACTTTTGTTTAGTAAATAATATTACATTATTCTAAATCATTGTTATTAATGCGCGCTTCTAAGTGTATGCAATTAAATTAACAATTTGTACATGCAATTATTGCCGTTTACTACGTTTACCATTATTCCTATATACGTGTAAAAAGAACATTATTCAACAATTTGAAAGCATCTTACAAACGAAACACTTACAAACCTGAAAATCTTTAATACTTTCACAAAATATTTGTCAATTGTTAATTAAATATATTATATTTGTTCTATTTTATAACAATATACAAATGTTAATATTTTGTAAAATTATTTAATTAATGTACAAAGATTTTGTTTTTATAATTTCATTTTCTATTTATTCTATCAAAAGTGATTTTGACATTTTTTCTTTATAATTTAATTTAATCTCTAACAACAGATTTATTATAATAAACTATTATTTTTAAGTAATCCAGTAAAAGCGAAACCAAAAATAAAGTTGTTTCTAAGTGCATATAATTAAAGTAACAATTTGTACATGCAATTATGGGCAGTTACTTAACTTGCCTTATTCCCATGCACGTTAATACGTGTAAAAAAGGCATTACTCGATAATTTAAAAGCGTCTTTAAAAGGAAACACTAGCATTTTTCGAAATGCTTAGTACAAGTAAAGAAACTATACTTAATTTACAATTATCTAGTTACATTTTATTGTTAGAAAGTAATTCACTTAATATAATTAATTATGTAAGTAAATTAACAAACTTTTAATAATTGTTAATTATTTTGTATTATTTTAATGCATCCACACTATGCGTGACACGAGACATAAATACCTGTCAGATGTACCAACTGTGAACAATACTTGTTTGGTATTTCAGAGAGATATTTATGATTTATATAATGCGTAGTGTGGATGCAACATGTAATTAAATAAAACTGTGCTTAATTTGCAAATTAATATAATTTATTTCTATTTTATACCGTTTCTTGTAGTAAAGTAATACATAAAAATAAGCGTACCCTAATATATAATTGTTGTGAGTAGTGAGTGTAATTAAAGTAACAATTTGTACATGCAATTATTAGCATTTACAACGTTTGCCTTTTTCCCATATACGTTAATACGTGTAAAAAGAACATTATTCGATAATTTGAAAGCGTCTTTAAACGGAAATACTTACATATTTTTATTTTATTTTCATATTTAGTTGAACTAAAGATTATTAAATAATTTGCATATTTTTTTTTTTACAATTTGGGAATTATCGAAAAATTAACTAATTTATATAATTACGTTTTTACGACTTAATCTTATAAATGTTTGTTCTAGTTCTTTGGAAATCCCGGGAAATATTCGGGAACAGCACCCGAATTATGAATGTTAAATATATTGTTTTAATGTAAATTAGACTATATTCTTGGTATTATGAAGTGTGGGTTTTTGTTTTAAATGAGCGTTCTATTATTGTTGGTACTAATTAAATTTTTAATTAAGGAAAAACAAACGTGCAATCAAATTTAACGATTTGTTTGTTCACTCCTTCCGTGGCTGACGTTCCTGAAAGTAATTATTTAATTGGTGCCGTCGCATGGGTGGGCTGTGTGTTTTAGGGTGGTTTTATTATAATATTATTATGTTGTTTCTTTTTTCGTGAGTCATTTTTTTTTGTTCTTTTACTCTTCTCTCGGTTTCTAGTGTGTATAATTAATTCGAATAAGTACGTTTGCGTGCGGCTCACACGTTTCGAAATGAAATTATATTAAAAACCGTCCCTTGGGCCTCATATTAAAAGTCTCTTCGAAAATCCCCAGTCCGCGTCCTGGAGTTGCCGAAGGCGTGTTTGCGTAGCTTAGCTTTGTCGACGGAGAGACCGAAAAAAAGATGATGATCATGGGTGGAGGAGAAGATGAAGAATAGGAAAAGAAAAGAAAGAAGTGAATAGGAGGAGAAAAACTAATAGTTGTGTTGTGTGTGTATTTTTGTGGCCTTCCACAAATACAATTACGGAGGTAAAATAGGTGAAAAAAAAAAATGAAAGAAAGAGAAGATGTATAATAAGAGAGCCGCAGTGGATAAGGTGCGCTTTTGTTGTTTGTTGGAACACAACAACACCTTAACTGTTGGAACCATTGTAACGCCATTATTCCTAGATATGTTTTAGTCATTCATACTATTGTTATTCGGTCCGACACAATATATAAAGTGTTCTTCTTCCAAAAGGGCGCAGGGCCGGAGCGAGGAGTAGGATGATGTCCAGGCTTGTGTTGGTTGGATCGGGTCGGGTCTTTGGCCCGAAGCCCGTCGGAATGCGAAGCAGACCCGACCCGCGAATGAGATATTCGAGTTTACGGTCGTAAATCGGGCGGACATTACATTAATGGCCCATTAAATAATTGAATCCAGTCCTGTATGGGGCGGCATCTCAAACACCTTCGACCTAGAGGGGGTCGTATTGTATGAGTTAGTAAAGTACATACCCCCCGCCGGGACCATAATATGCTCTAACCGACACCTAACTAGCGGCTTTCTACAAAGCCACAAAATATTGGTAATACACCTGTTTTTCTTTATCACGTTCATTGCCTTATTTCTTTTTCTGTTGCTTCCTCCTCCCACCTCGCCACGGTTCCTTTCTTCTCTCCATATTCCGTGATTTATAGAAAAATGATGGCCTGTACAAGTGCGAACGATCGAGAGAGAAAACGAGAGCTTCAGAAAGGGAAGTACCAGTCAGTGTTGACTTTGGTGGGCATTTAGCGATGAATGAATCCTCACGGACACCTCTTCCCATGGGCTTTTTATCCGCCGCGCGATATATATTTCATTCGACGTAGATAATTTACGAACCGACAAAGAGTGAATGTGTGAGAGAAAGAGAGAACGTAATTACTTTGCGTTGAATTATTTCATTACGCTTACTTTATTTCCAACTATTCTTCCATTACGACCCATTCATCCGGGCATATGAGTTAGATACAGATAATAATGAAGTTACCGTTCGGATGCGGTCTATCGCGAAAAGTGCAGAGCATCACGGATGATGATGAAGATCGAGTTGGAGATGGCGATGCAGTAGATCGAGATGAAGATCAAGATGAGATGGGTTGGGTTTTGGTTTGGTTGAGTCGCGGGGGGAATGCAATGAAAAGCAATGGATTGGATTGGAATGGTAGTATGGTATGAAATGGTATGGTAGGTAGCTGTTGGTTACAATCGTAATCGCAATCCCATTTATTTCGGTCGCTGAAAACAAAGTTCCGATGCTTGATGGTCGATGGGGGCAATAATTAACAGTGAATTAAGAGAATCCGGTTGGCGTTTTCGCAATGGCATCATTAATATTTTAATATGTGCGAGTTGGATGGAATTAATAAATTTGTTATGGTTGGGGTTGCATCCCCGGGTCCTGTTCGCGGCGTCGGCTCTCTTTGCATCTCTTTGGATCGCACCTGGCCGCCCTTTTATAAATGACTAGATAGGTACATTTACCTGCTTCCCCGCTGGGCCGGCCAATAGAAGAGCCCGTAATAAATCACCCGGAGCTGAGAAGGAATTTGTAAAACACGGGTCAAGGTGTTGATTAAAGGAGCGGCGCGCCCCAACAGAGGAGCTCCGCGTGGTGGACAGGAGTCTTTACCGCTCCAGGCCGAGGGTTAAAAAGCCAATTTACCACAAACCAGGCCCGGACCATATCTCCAATACGCGAAATACCCATCACATACAAATATACTCAAAATACATTTTTAACTTCAACATATTTTTATCAAATATATAATTAACACTTATTAATTAACTTAATTAATATAAACTGAAATTTAAAGTTCGTTTAATTTCATAGAAAATAATTATTTGAAGGTTTCCAAAATATGGTTCAAAATTAACAAACTTAATACAATTATTAAACTTTTTTAGTCTTAATAATAATAATAATTTATTGGCCAAACATCGATACTTAAGAAGAAGAAAAAAAAAAGTACAATTTATACATAAATAAAGTTTAACATACAATAAAAATATATATACTAATAGGCTGGCCAAAGGGCTAACGACCGAGGTCTTTCCGCCCTTTTAGTCTTATTAAATTTTAAACATTTTTTTTTAAAGGAAATTAGAGAAATTTTCTAAATATTTTTAATAAAAATTAAATTAATAATAATTTTTTAATTTTTTATTAAGTTCTACTCAAAATCAAATCTTGCATTCATATAAGTAATTATTAATTAACATAATTCCCATTATTTTATTAGAATTTAATAAAAATGAAATGTTCAAAATTCAAAAAAATATTTAGTGTATAAGTGATAGAAATGAATGTGGTTGGAACTGAGGTGTATAGAAAACTGAAAGGTGCATTCGTACATCTATAATTGTTCTATGGCGGTTGCAATCATCCGAGATGATGATGATGATGATGGTAATGATGATAATGATGATGCTGCCTGCTGCTGCCGGTCCTGCACGGTCTGGTCTGTCGAGCAGTGAGGAAGAGACGATCCTTTTGCGAACCGAACGCGCCAATCGTCCAACACAAGGACCAAGACGAATCAAAATTTAATTGAAAATCTACGGTCTAAGTAATCATTTAAAATACGATTATGCTTTCATAATGGCGCGTGAAAAACTCTTTAATTATTTGCGTTCCCGAAGCCAAGCCAAGCCGCCGACCGCCGGACAGCTTTTATTGCAACGCCATTACAATATATAAGAACTGTAACAAACCAACACGAAAATTCCATCTGCACAATGCATCGCACAATTTATTATAAACACAATGAGTATATACCAAAAAAAATATATATTAATAACAACAACAACAAAAAAACGCGTTTCCTATTCAATTAAAACGCCGCATCAATCACGCCGATCGATCGATTCGAAAATCCACTACGATACATTATTATGCAATTTGTCTCATCGATTTTCACATTGTTGTTTCCAATAGCTTCATTTTCCACTAAGTAATGATGCACTGTTCTAGTTTACTTTTTTGTCTACTATATTTAGGTAATTGCTTTTCCTGAAAAAAATACATTTAGGAAAATTATCAAGCAAATTGAATTCGAATCATTAGTTAATGATTAAAAGGTTAAAAACATGTCTATTTTCATAATTTATAAAAAAAAATATTATTTAGTTAATATTTTTTTTTTTAAATTACGTTATTAATTATTCAAATTTTCGAAATAAATGTTTATGTAATAAGTGTTAAAGTTTTTTTTTGAAGAAGAATTATATTAATCAATTTTTCATAGTTTATAAAAAATAAATATAATTTAGTTAATTTCTTTATTAATTTTTCACATTTTCGTAATCATTTTTATTATGTAAAAGTTAAGAACAAGTTTATTTTCATTGAATTTACACTTAATTCTAATAAAAATTTTCATAATTTATAAAAAGAAAATTTCAATTTAGTTAATGATTATTTATAAATTACTTTATTAATCATTAAAATTTGTGTAACAAATTTTTATGTAATAAGGGTTAAAAATGAATTTAGACTTGTTTTTAACAAGAATCGTATAAATCCATTTTTCATAGTTAATAAAAAATAAATATAATTTAATTAATTTCTCACATTTTCGTAATCATTTTTATTACATTAAAGTTAAGAACAAGTCTATTTTCTTTGAATTTACACTTAATTATAACAAGAATCGTACTAATCAAATTTTCATAATTTATAAAAAGAAAAGATATTTTAGTTAATGATTATTTTTTAAATTACTTTATGAATCATTAAATTTGTTATGTAATGAGGGTACACTTAAATGAATTTACACTTGCTTTTAACAAGATTCGTATTAATCAAATTTTTATAATCATTTCCATAAAGAAACAAAAAGTCAATTGATGCAAAGGGTTATTGACAATAGGTATTTATGTTCTTTTTATTCGGTGGCAATCGCAAGCCCGACAGCCGAAATAGCGTCAATCAAATTCCCGACAACCGACGTTAGAAATGTCGACTACATCGAAATCCCGACAACCATAATCCCGATTATATCGAAAATGTCTACAATAACATTTTTAAATTATTCCGAAGCGTAGTGACTTTTAAATTATTATTAATAATAAATAATAATCTAATTGTATTTGAGATTATTTCATAATGTTAAGGTTTATTATGAATAATTCAACAAAATAAAATAAATTAATAAAAATTTATTGTTATTAATAATAAGAGTGTAGCACAAGGTGACTACGCTCCGAAATTATTTAAAAATGTTATTGTAAATTTTTTTGATATAGTCGGGATTTTCATATAGTCGTGATTATGGTTGTCGAGATTCTCATATAGTCGGGATTATGGATATCGAGATTTTGATATAGTCGGTATTTCGAACGTCGGGATTTCGATACAATTGGGATTTCAAGACTATTTTTATAGTTTACTTATTAACATCTAACTTAAAGAAATTATTGTTTTCGTTGATACTTAAGAAGTACAAATTAATTTGATTGTGTTCAAATTAACCCTAATCTGAATCATTACAAATCTATTTTTATATGATTTCAGGATGTTATAATATTAATTATATAATTAAACTCTTATTTATTTTTATTAATTTTACTTCATAGTCGGGATTGTGTTTGTCGGGATTATGGTTGTCGAGATTCTGATACAGTCGGGATTATGGTTATCGAAATTTTCATATAGTCGGGATTTCAATCGACGGTCTTTCGGTTGTCGGGCTTGCGACATTTTATTATATAATTTTATAATTTAGTTTAATGAATTGAATACCTTTTTTATTTCATCAGTGAAGTAAATTTAATGAAAAGAATGATTGTTTGAAGCAAACAAAAGTATTAATAGAAAAATTAGGAACTTATGTAATGATTAGAAAAATAAGTAATTAATTAATAATTTTGTATAACACTAAGCTAAGAAAAAAAAAATAGATGTGATGACACATTGATTTGTGGTTGCGTTGATGAATCGTGTGTAATTTTGGTTTGTTGAAATTAATTGGATTTCTCGAACGTTTCTCTTTCTGTTTGTTATTAAATAATTGGTGCACACGAGGATTGGTGTTTCGATTGCGTAATCGAAGGAAGGAAGTAAGTAAGTAAAAAAAGAACATAATAATAATATAATAATAATGTGTATAGGATATATGAAATGAAAGGCTGGAAATCAAAGGGACATTAGGGGGTTCCCAAATTGCATGCACCGGAAGTACGAAATTGGTGTCTTTAAGCATCGGCGATACCGGAACCGGCACGAGAATGAAGTTACCTACAGGGTGGAAGTTAAAAAAGGAACAACAACAACATACCAACAAAAAAAATATGCACATGAAATGACAGTCGCATATGGGGAGGGTGGGTGATTGGGGCGTGCCCCCACGGACACTTACTTTAATATAATGATACATATTTAATACGCCGTTTATAAGGGTGGTTATATATAATGCAGGAGCCACCAAAAAGTGTAGGCGGGATCATAATAAAACGAGCAACTTATTATTATCATACAGCTAAATATACACCGTACACCGACTAATGACACTAACACATGGCACACGTAATTGCGCTTTCCTCGCCCCGCCGCAAATACGTAATCGAGTCGCACAGTTACTCAGTTACGTGGTGCGACTTACGTAAACTTTTGTCAATCCCTCAATCTGCTCCTTCCCGACGGCCGATCCGCATCCCGTGCAACGTCTGCCATTATTATTGCACCTCTAATTACTTCACCATTATAAGCCCATCATATATACATATACAATATATATATATACTCAAAAAAATTATGAATACATATTCAGCTCACCTCTCGCGAATTACCAAATTAACTGTACCGCAATCCCCATTATACCTTTAATTAAATAATATATTCCGGGCAATTATAACAGTTCAAATCGAAATTACCTCATTCCAATTAACGTTAAAACATATTCACTACTGTTTCAATATGATACATAAATAAGCTATTTTATAAGTTTATTTATTAACATGTAACTTAAAGAAATGATTGTTTTCATTGGTACTTAAAAAGTACAAATTTATTTTATTATGTCCAAATTAACCCTAATCTGATTCATTTTTATGTGATTTCAGGATGTTATAATATTAATTATCTTGTCTTTTAATTATCAGTTTTTAAATTTATTGCAACAATAAAAAAACAAATTTACTTATTTTCATACATAAAAAAAAGATCTAAACCATAGTTATCCAATTATATAATTATTCCTTATGTATTACAAATAAGATATTTACAACTTTATAAAATTGATTTAATTTTTAAGAACTTCGCTTTTGTGATTCGATTATGATTTTTTTCTGGAACAATGTGAAAATGTGAATCTTAAAAAAAATAATATTCGTTTTTATTATTTACAATTTTATGTCTGTTTATCCATATAATTATTTATACTCATTTTTACATGAAAAATACATTATACATTATTATATTATTATAGAGTAAAGTTTAACAAATAAAATATAAAAATATTATTTATTATTCACTGCATTTATTGAATTTTTAACAGAAACATTTTGAAATGAAAAAGTAAGTTTTTAATAATTTTTAAAAAGAAATTATTAAATTCGATTTTTTGTTCAATTTTGAACATATTCTAATTCGAAGATTTGAAAATCATTGAAAATTTTAACAATTATATTTGAAAATTAAAAAAAAATGTCTCAATTTTGTGATGAATTTATAACATTAATAACTTCATAATGTTTGTGAAAAAAATCTAATATCTAAAAAAAAGTTATAAAATTTGCTTTTATTTTTGAAATATTTTAGCCTAATTATTATATTTAATTTTAATTGAAATTTGATTAAAAAAACTTACAAATATATGTATCACCCGACTTACGAACTAGTTCCGTTCCATAGGGTTGTTCGTAAGTCGAATTTGTTCGTAAGTCGGGGGAGTTTTAAAAATTTCAAAATATACTTGTTCCGTATTATTGACTGCATAAATTTGAAAAAAATATTTTATTAATAAATTATCAATTTTTGCTTGGATAGTTATTTTTTTATCACTATATATCTCATTGTAACAAGTTAGAACTGTAATTATAATATCTGTAATTATATTTTTTTAAATTTTAATAAAACTAAGATTATCAAATTGGATTAATTATGCAATAATTGTCTTAATTTTCAATTACTTTTATCATGATTGGTTGTATTGTAGTATCATTAGAAAATCGATGAAGCTCCCATCCATTTAATTTATTTTTTTCTTTGCTTCTTGATAAATGGGCTTATTGTCGCGGTGGCAGTTGCCGTCGCACTCCGAGGGGGCGGCAGAGAAGGGCGGTGGGCGCTCGAAGTGAGGGAGGCGGCATTGGATACAGCAAGGGGGGGAAGGTAGAAGACATTGGAATAGCTCTCGCCCTCCGCCACACATCTCCCGCTGACGGATAATACTATTTTGATTTAATGTCGCATGAAATTTGAAGAGGCAGAGTCCATGTCGGCATAACAATGCACACGGTTGATCGTATCGTCCGGTGATTGAGCATGAAAATATCCAGTTTATCTATTAACTAGTCGGCGATCCTTGGATAATACACTCTATTGTCTATCACTCACCTCGCGCAAGAAGTTAACACTTTTAAACTGCTTTCTTTATCATATAACCACTCCTTTATACTCAATCGTCCATAATTAATTGATTTATGTACGCCTCGGTATAGAACTTGCAAAAACTCTTCGAGCGCTCCGCGCGCACACACACACACACTATGATGCCTTCGAAAATAATAATAATAACAATAAAAAAAAATAATACACAGGACGGTTAAACTTCTTCAGAGAGTCGTCCTTCTTTTCTCCTCTTCCTCTCTTTATTTTTTTATTGTTCGTTTCGCCGCCGCCTCGTCCATCTTCTCTTCCTTTTTTTATTATTATTATTATTTTTTGTTCTTCTCCTTCTTCTCTCACCTCTTTTCGTTTCGTTATTATTCCGTTCCTTCCATCAACTATGCACAGCTTTAATCTATAACGCCGTTACTAATAAATTATTACAACATCTGCGAAAATATTTCATTACCACAATCGCCTTCCATTTTGCTCCCATCATCACACGTACGCTTCCTTCTTCCATTCGCCTCATTAATTTCCATTTTGTTTTTTCTTCTTTTAATTTTTTCAAAAAATATCTTCCAATGATCACCTATAAACATAACAGAAACAGAGGTGCGAATATGTTAATAATCCCGCTAATAGCTGCACATATAGTTATAGAATTAATATACAAATCGTAAATATTACGTAAACACCGGTGCGAGAAAACGGTCGAACGCTGATTTATATAAGCGATCCGGCGCGCAAATGTGCAATTAAAGTAATGTTTGCACACTCGTGTGTAATAATATTTCGCGGTGCGTTTCACATTTTATCTCCATGCGAAACGACGTTTTGCCTTTTTAATATGCCACTTATTTCAACATTACCTTCATTACGGTTGACGAGAAGAAACAAAAAGCCACAAACTATACTTGTATATGGATAAAAGGAGATGGAAATACGGGAGAATAATGGCACCGGAGCGCACGTTACGTAACTAAGTTACATTAATAGTGGCTGCGATGAACAACTGGAATGCAGAAGCTAAGCTATAATTTTGACCCAGTTCCGTGTTCGAATACTTTTCGATTTTTCTACGAAATCAATATTTGATGTAACAGATAAATTGATAGTCATTTATACAAAGAGTATGCTGAAACTCACTTAACGCTAAACACTTCTTGTATACCGTACACGGTCAGAATGACCGGTTATTGTTTTTTTATAATAATATAAAAGGGCGACTAATACAAGTTAACCTACAAGATGACAGCCAACCTACAAATTA
>NW_017100091.1:291-15892 GCF_001412225.1 Nicrophorus vespilloides | reverse complement strand
AAAAAAAAAAAAAAAATCATCATAATGTCAATCGTGATTTTAAATTTACTCAATGTTTACATGAAATGTCACTGAATCAATTAGTAAATGAACAATTTCCATAAAATTTATTTTTATATAATTTCAATTAATAATACACAAATATTTAAAAGTCGTACAAAAGTCAATACACATGTTTAATACTAATAAGAAGAGATTTTTAATGATCTTACTTATACATTAATTTTTGTACGACTTACAATAAACTTTATTTTGATAATAAATTATTTGTACAATTAACTCAAAATTCAAATAAAAATAACTAAAGTTTAAAATTCAATAATTTGTATAAATAATTTTCTTATTTATATAAATTGCAAAAAATAGTAAAGTAAAATTTATTGTCTTTTTATTAATTTAATTATATTCTAATAAATCTAAAGTTTCTATTATTTAAATTATAAATTATAATCTTTTTCTTGTATATTCATATAAAATAATTTATGAATTGATGAAATTCTTAATTTATTATAATTCTATGTACACGTTCAAATAATTAAATTTTTGATTTTTTTTCTACTATTAAAGAAATTTAGGAAATAAAATAAATCTACTATAAAAATTAAGACATTTCTAATCTTATTAAATTTATTATGAATAAAAAATCTTTTTTAATTTGTTAATAATTCAAAATATTATTTATAAATAATTGTTATTATAAAAAATAGAATTTTGTTTTAAAAGTTTTGAAAAGTGAAAAAACTATTTTGTAATTCGTTTTGAAAGATGAAACGTTATTGCTTTTTAGAGATTAACAAAGATTATCGTGTCATTTTGTCAGTGTTTCTTATTTATTTTTAATATTAGTTTTTTTTTTCAACTTTTTCCAACTTCCTGTTACGTCTCGCTTGTTTTGCTCCTTGCGCGTTCGTTGGCAGCGCATAAGTAACCATTAATTTGAATAATTTACGCGACAATATGTTATTATGTATTTATATTTTATGACCATATAATGTATTATGTTAATTGTATAAAATTCAATTTAGCTGCCGCTGAGAAATGCGCAATGATATAGCCTCTTTTTTTATACCATTTAAGGCAATCGATCGGTGCGAAGATCAAGCTTCAACTTCAACTTCAACCAGACAAGGACTTATCCTTAAGGACATGGAGAGTGTAGATGAAAAGGAGCTAAATAAATGAATTAATTAAAAAATTCGGTCGGCAAGGAAACAAGCTAATGTATATAATATTTACTTAAATCCCAAGTTTATTAGCCGCAGCCGCATTTCCAATTTGAATACGAAACAGAACCGCTTCGGAGTTCGTTAAACTGGGCTGCGCTTAAATAATGTAATTATTAATCATATTCCCTTGCGTTATTCATTCATCCATTCCTTCATTCTCTTTTTCCATCTTCTTTTATTTATTTTTTTGTTCTCTCTCTCTCTCTTATTCAGGTTTCTTTTTCGTAGCTGCCGTATTACCATATTAATATTTGTTGAATATTTCAGCTGGTAATTACGTCCGTTTTCTTCCAGCTCCTCCAATTCCCCTCTTTAATTAGTACAGAAATAGGTGTAAACCAGTGGTCGCCAATCTCCTCTCTCTCTTCGCTCTCTGCATCTTAGTATTTCTATATATATATGCACACTTATATACTTGTACCTTTTACTTTCGACTCCCTTTTTAATGTGCCGCGCCTCCTAATTCCCTAAACCGCTTTAATAAATTTATTCCATAATTTGACGCTCGATTAATTCATTAAAATATGGGACGGAGAAAGAGAAGAACACAAAATACGCTTATAATTAAATAAAGGTTATATTGTCGATGAATATTGTCCAACTGCAATATAATCATTTTATTTATTCTGAAGAAGTCAAAAACAAATTTACATTTTACATAATTATTTTTATTTTTCAGATCTTATTTTGAAAAAAATACAGGTCATTTATTTTATTAACCCCAGACTTACGAACTAGTTCCATTCAAAAGAGTTGTTCGTAAGTCGGGGGAATTTTAAAAATTAGAAAATATATCTATCTTATTACCACATTTCCAAAAATTTTATATTTTATTAAAGAAATTATCAATTTATATAATTTTTCTTATCACTATATACTTCTTTGTACCAAGTGAAAGCTTTAAGAATTTTATTCGTAATTTTTTTAAAATTTATTTCTCTGATTTATGTAGCAACTATTTATGCTTAAGATTAAAAGAATGGAATTTTGATTCTTATTTATAATTATTTATTTTTTTTATATCGTATAATTCATCAATATGAAAATGAGTAAATTTAAGATCGTAGTTGACATTAAATGGATATGTCGTGTCCCAGCGATGGATTTCTGGACACTGTAGGATATCTTCTTCTGTTGTCTGTTGTGGAGCCTTAGGTTTGGTAAATAATAAATTGAAAGAGTTTCACTTCTTGTTTATTATTAAAATATTCTTCAAACGTAGTAGTTGTTTCTTTAGCGCACTTCCTAAGACTAATTACAAATACTTATTCCACGTATAAAATTAACTAAGCAAGGGGGTGGGAGTTTGAGGAATAGAGCACGGTTTTGTAAAGACACTCCGCTTCAGGTGAAGGTTCCTTTATGATTATATATATGTTTATATAATAAGGCGACTAAGAGACGGCATGGATATCTCTAATTCGTTAATACCAATAATAATTGTTTGCCTGGTTATTTGTTGTTTTATATGCTCAATTATCGATGGTTTTATGCAGCTGCTATTCTTTTATATATTTATATTTTTGTGTTTATGTATTTTTCTATATATTTATATAATTTTTTCCTTGTTTATTTACTACAGTTTCACTTTCTTTTTATTTATGGGCTAATTGTGCATGCCTAGGGAAAATGTGTAGTTTTAATTTAATTATTTATTTTTTTTTCGGAACCGAAGGAAGAACAGTTGATCTTTTATTTTTTATTTGGAAAAACTGATTCGGTTCCATTTGGCCAATTGTAAATTTGTTTTATTTTCTTTTGTATATGTTTTTATGGTCAATAAATTTGATTATTATTATTAATAACGGTTGTTGTGTCCAGATAATCTTTGCCGATAGATAGTTACCATTATGATAATTTGACTTTAATTTTGTTGGTTGACTGTCGTCTTGTAGGTTAACTTCAGTTAACTCTGCGATTCCACTATTTCCTTTGACTGTGAATCTGCTGCTATCCTTAACACTGTCATTGTCCATCGATTTGGCTGAAGGTCCATATGCTGACCCTTATTCATTTGACTGTACAACTGTGATGAACGATGACCCTATTGCTGCAAGCTCGGAGATGGCTCACAAAGAACCTGGCTTGACCAGGATTCGAACCGGCGCCCACGAAATCATGGTATTAGTCGCCACTATAATTATTTAAATGTTTTAGTTAATAAAACGATTCCTATACATTTATAATTTACTGAATATATAATTGTTTTTATGTGTAATTTGCTTATATAATCGTAATGCTGTGGGGTTCTATATTAGGTCGTTTTTGGCGGATGTACGTAGTTTGAGGTATGTAAGGAATGGAGTAAAGGTAATTATTTAGTAATTTGAGTTGCGAATCAGGGATTTTGTCAAATGAATGATGATGGATGTCGGATGGAGATTGGTTTTGGTGCATCGCGTCGTGTTATTACCGACGTGTGGTCTTTGCTTAACGTGCGGAATACGCGTGAAGTTAATTATAATACATTGGCGCAAATACGGAATACGGATTGTGCAAATAGCGATGTGCATAAAACGGCGTGGCGTTGCTTTGCTTTGCGTTGAGCGGCTTTAAGCCGCCGCCCGTCCCCGTACTAATTAAAAATTTCATATTTTATGGGCATGCATAATGGATCAGATATGTGCCGCATTTATTGCAAACAAACAGCGTTTAAGGACGCCTAATTACATCGTTAACCGGGACGAAGCAATCTCTATAAAGTCGCAAACGTACGCAAAATTTGCATACAGCAACATCGAACGATTTCCATCATTTCCCCGACGCAACAAAATCGGATTATGGTGCGTGATACATAATATCCCCCATCCCCACAGTCGAAATTTATATAACCGGAAGTGTTAGCTCCGTAACTGCAGGACCATTTTGAATCCGGGATGACAGAAGTTTATTGAAACAGCGTTTCGCTGACTTCAGGAAAGTTGGCGACTGCGGGCGCTGTTTAACGGCCCGTGCAAGACAAACGGCCCGTATTATTCCTGAATATGGTAGCAAATATTTTACATTGTGCTTTTTAAAATTTTCTCGGACTGATATTAATGCTGGCGATTAATCCCGGCGTCGAGGGGGCCGGGATTTCGGTTTCGGGCGCCGCACAAAACACCCCACTCGCAACCGCCGCCGCCGCCGCAGCCGCCCCCACGCGCGCGTTCCAAATTGTTTTCTCCGCCCACCCCGCCACGTAAGCAAATATCGAACCGCCGGCAGCGACGCGCCCGCCGCCAATCCATAAAACGAATTCAATCCAACAATGAAAACCAATTTTCTTAATACACATTATGACCCGACATGAATTATTATTACAGGCGACATTTACGTAAAAGCTTACGTGTTACGAAATTTCAATGGGTCTTTTCTTGTTGTTTTCTTCCTTCCTTTATTTCTTTTCGTGCGTTTCCACAATCTCACATATATATATTACATAGTTCTTTTATTACAATATTAACAAAAGTTCCAACTTTCCCAAAAATTTACAAACAATTCATAACTTTATATATTAATTACTTAACTTAACGTATTTTCATATTTTAGTGATTTTCTAGGAAACTATAATAAATTGAAGATGTTTGGGAAATGTTGCGTGCATTTAGAAGACTTGCATCAATCATACTGAGAACAATTCAAAGAAAAATTGTATTAACATACAAATACATGAACATCAACGTATTTGTATGTTTCTTATATGAAAGCTGCAAATGGAAACGCACAATTCGTAGGTCTCTCTAATAATGATGCAACGACGGGGTGTCGACGGGTTCCGTCAAAGGTAATTACCAAAAAAATATTTGATTAACCACAATTTGACGCCTCTTCTGTATACATGTATATAAATGCATATACATATAATTCGTTATATAATTCCTTCTTTCTTTTTTTTTGTTCACCGTCCGAAGCAGATGCACCGAAAAAAGGACTTCATTTTGATGATAGGCGGCAATTCGCTCTAATTATAAAAAAAAACGTAATTTTATCGTAATCATATTTAAATTCGATGCATTTATTTTTTCTTATTTTAAGTAAAATATTTGATCATCTAATAAGAATCTAGTTTGATACAACTTTTAATTATATAATAATTTAAATTGTTAAAAATATAGAACAAATATTTTCGTTTTAAAATTAATTTCATTATCAATTGATAATAATAATAAAGATATACTTTATGATTATATATAAATTATTATATAGATTTTTGCTAAAGAAATTATATTGTGACTATTATATAAATTTGTGTAAAATGAAAAATAATATAGGTAGTTAATATTGTATTGACCAGATGGTTATTTCATTAAAGTTTGTGATCGTGTGATTTGCAATAAATGGTAGGAGTGGATGATAAAATGAATAGGTTTTGGTTACAATGGTGTGTCAAGTACCGTTCTCTTCTCTACTCGTTTGGCTTCGGCTCGGTGTGATATCGAAACTGAAAACATCCTGTAACGGCCTGTAAATAATCCGCTTAATTCTTGTGGGAAATGCCAGTGCTAATATAATAACATTTTGCTCTGTCGCGGTTAAAGACCGACCACACACAGAAGATCGGGATGGCAAAAAAAGCTGGAACGGCGAGTTAGCACCATCAAGAGCAATAATAGGCACTCGAAAAAAAAATTATATATATATATATATATAATGTGATGCGGACAGCACCCAACCACCTCCTCCCTCGAAGAATCTACGTGTCATTATGCAATATTGTTTGCCTATTGACAGGACAAGGGAGGCAGGATAATGGTGAAAAGTTCGCGAAGAAAGGCGACTGCTTCTAATTGATTTTTTATTAATATTTCCGTGATTTATGGTCTTTCCTCCGCGGCTTTTCATGTTTGCATGGAAAAAAGAAAAGGAACCCCAAAGAAAAGGCTCTTTTATACTCCTTATTTCATTCTTTTATATAACTAATATATAACGCATTTCATGTTGTTATATTTTTTCCTTTCACTTTCTGTATTTCCATCAATTCAACCCTATATTTATCCTATCATTATTCATACTTTTTACTTATTTTATTAAAATTAATCATTTTTTTACTTGATTTTCTCAATAAAGATGTAATAAAATTATGTAATTTTATTTACAATCTGTTCATCTGTGATGAACGATGGCCCTATTGCTGCAAGCACCGAGAGGGCTCACAAAGGGCCTGGCTTGACCAGGATTTGAACCTCTGACCACTAGCACATGGGAAGGGCGACTTAACCATTCGGCTATTAGTCGCCCTTAATTTGTTATATAATATTTTTTTACAAGTTTAAAAATTATTTCTTATAAAATAGGTGCAAATTAAGAAATCTATAAGAGATTCATCTTCAAGCTATAAACTATGATGACCACATTGTTATATTTGTTCTTTTCTATTTTTCCATCAATTCAACCCTATATTTATCCTTGTTAATAAATAAAAAACACATCACATCATCATTCATATATTTTACTTGTTTTATTAAAATACATTATTTTTTACTTGATTTTCTCAATAAAGACGTAATAAAATTATGTAATTTTCATATGACATAATCGTCTGTTGCATACAGAAAAAAGGGATGGATTTATTTTTTTTATTACATAATATTAAATTTCTCAAATATTGATTTTTCACAATTTTAAGAAATCTATAAAAGATTCATCTTCAAGTTATAAACTTTGCATATATGATCATATTATTATATTTTTTTCCTTTCGCTTTCTATATTTCCATTAATTCAACGCTATATGTATCCTTGTTAATAAATAAGTAAAATACATCACATCATTATTCATATATTTTACTTGTTTTATTAAAATACATTAATTTTTACTTGATTTCCTCAATAAAGACGTAATAAAATTATGTAATTTTCGTATGACATAATCGTCAATAATATTTTTCTGTTGCATATAGAAAAAAGGGATGGACTTATTTTTTTTTATTACATAATATTAAATTTCTCAAAAATTGTTTTTCACAATTTTCTTCAAGTTATAAACTATATGCATATATGATCATATTATTATGTGTTTCAATTGGTAGGAAAATAACCTTTAAGATGCTTTTTATTAATACAGTACAGAATTTTAGACAAATTTAATCTTTTTTATAGTATTTTTAAAAATAATTAAGTACACAATTTTATAATTAATTAATTAATAAAAATTTTAACTCAATTTTGACGGTATTTATAAAACGATTTATTTCTTTTTATTTTTTGTATCGTGTTTATGTCAAAAATTTAAGGAAATGAATGAAGGAAGAAGGGACTTTTATACTTGTCGTTTCTTTCGTTTAAAATGCAAGATATTATTTCATGTTGTTATATTTTCCCTTTTTATTTCTGTCTTTATAGGTCTCTTTCTATAGACTGGGGAGGCCGTTTCCTTGCGAAAAAAAGTTTTCCATTATTTATAGTCCGATTCGAATTAGTGAATGTGAAACTGCGATCCGTCCCAGAGCGAAACTAATAGTTGCGTAATGCGTTTATAAATGGGGCAACCCCCGGAACGATTCTTATATATATATATATATAGATACACACACACATATATAGGGACTTCCCCTATTGAGAAAATTAACATCATTGTCTGTGCCCCCGGACACTTGTCATTCGTGTTTTGACACGGATCACATTGTATGTTTGCACATATGCACACCGCAACCCCTCGTGTGCGCGCAATTCCTCAAACCCAAAAGTCAACACGAGTGTAATAATGATAGTAAAAACTGAGCCTATTCGAGTTGCCTAATGGCATCATATGATGATTATGCAGTCGTTTGATGCGGCCGAGATCCGCGTCTCCGTTTGCCTCTCGCATAAAAGTAATAACGAACGGGTATTACAGAACGCCCATTGTAATGAAATAATTGACAGTAGTATTCATTAACTTGTCGTTACAGTTTAGTTCATAAACAATGAGCACTTTTACCACTTTAAATTGGAAAGAGACGTCGGTACTTAAATCCAAAACAATTTACACTTTACGACCTGTGCAAAATGTAAATTATTGCGTTTTTCGTTTTGTCTTCCCATCTTCCCCTCCGACATTCGTTTTGCTTTCCTTTTCTTTTTCTTATTCTTCGAATGGAATATTATTTATTGCGGCGAATTTCAATTTGCGCACCAACCCCAAAAATAATAAAACAAAACCGAATACATAACAACAATCTTATTATTATTATACTTACAAATTCTATATATTGATTCAGATTTTGACTTAGCTAATTATTTCGCACTTTCACTGGAAGCGCACTGAAAAAAAAACATGGTAATTACGCGCTGCGCTGTGTTCTTTCTACTCGTTCTTTTATTTTTTATTCCTTGTTACGTTTTCTTACGGTAATATGTGGTTATGTTAATTACCGGTTGCTCGGCGCGTTGGATTTTCTTATATATAGAAATTTTGCGAAATTTATGTAATCAACGATTGGACATTGGCAATTTCATGTATTGTATCCATCCGCTAGACGTTCCCAGAGAAAGTACGTACACTCGCAATGCAAAGACGGGAATGTTTGCTGATGATTTTTCCTCGAAGATGTTAGAGCTGTATCTTTCGTACACCACACACAAATCAATTTAAATTACTATTACTTCTTCTTACCTGAACCATTACCAAATCATAAACAAATCTTTTAACCATTGTAATCATCACAATTTATTTAAATATTATTATTATTATTTTACTTTCACCCCTATAAAATACAAATTTATTTAATTAATTAATCAAAAGTTATTAATTAGTATTAATAATTAAATTTATTTTATTTACAAAATTTTCATATATTTACTCAGTTTATATTAGAAAGCTTTTGTATTTTTAGCATTTTAAATAAGTATATACAAATGTATACTAAAATACTATTGTCTATTAGATTTAGAACTAAAATTTTGAATTTCTGTTATTTTTCTATTGATTGTACTTTTCTTCATATTGATGTTGTGTTTGCGTAATTAACATGTGAAATACAATATTGTTCTTTAGTTATGTATCGGTAATTCATTTACATCTTATATAAGTATTAAATGCGAGTGGGTTTGAAAGTAGTTTAATGTAATCATAGGTGTCGGAGAGTGTAATGTGCATTATTTATTGATACAAATCTGTGTAAATAAAAGTAGTATATTGCAATATATATGGTTTATACATAGACAGATTGGGGCGTATACTGAATGAATGAATGAGTGAGTGAGTGTACGGATGAAAGTTGGACTAAAGCACTCAGAACAAACCACATTTGCGGTTTTGTAGATGGTAGAGCGGGCGTTAATGTGTGCCACATGGAATTAGTAAGTGAGGTTGGTTCCATTTTTGCGCGTTTCGAATGGAAATGGTGTGCGGCATAACAATGGAAATATTGTATTAGCATTTATAAAATAAATCGCGAGCTTTTAGGGGAGGCGAGGTGAACCGAGGGAATACAATTAAAATCGCAGCTACATGGAAAAAGGGGAGGTGAGGTGAGGGTAGACTGTGATGGGGCGGCCTGGCCTGCTCTGGGTCGTGCACATTATTTCTTTCTTTCATTGCTGCTTTTAGATTGCTGTCCACGTCACTGTTTCTATTAGAGAAACATAAAGAATGCATTAGCTGCAATGTGTACCTACGGTTACGGTAAGTTAGCTATGGCCTGTGTTTGATGGCCCATTCGGCTGAACCTCGGGCTCCACTCAACACTCACTATTCCGCTACCAGATAAATTTGATAATGGCACATATAGGCTTGAAATACTCAATTCATCGTTGATATTGATTCCATTCCGAATATATATTTTTTGTTTCAAATAAAAAAAATACTCTTTGCAGCAATTCAATTTAGTTTTTCATTTTTTGTTATTATATTACTGTATTAAAAAAATATATATAGTGACAGTTTTGTTGCATAAATACTAAATTTCAGTGAATATTTCAATTTGCATCTATGATACGTGAATATTATCAGAACAAATTTTTTGAAAAAAATTGCATTTGTTCATTTGAAAATCATGTTTTAATTTAATTTATTTATATAACAATTTAAAGATTTCATAAATGAAATAAGATTTTAATAATAATAATCTTTATTGGTCAGAATTGTAACCAAAGGGCTATCGACCTAATATTTACGCTCATTTAAATCTACGTATATTCAAGATCAACATTCATGTCTATCATTCTTATGGAAGCTAATTTTTACGAAAATACAGGTCATTTTCGAAGACGTTATTTTGCCAGCTGTCATTTGTGAAATACCAAAGTTTGTTAATTAATTATGAAGACGCTATAGCAGATATAATCAAATATTTATTCTTATTTGAATCTACATATATTCAAGATCAACATCCATGTCTAACATTCTTCTGGGAGCTGATTTTTACGAAAATACAGGCCATTTTCGAAGACGTTATTTTTCGATCTGTCATTTGTGAAATACCAAAGTTTGTTAATTAATTATGAAGACGCTATAGCAGCTATAATCCAATATTTACGCTCATTTGAATCTACGTATATTCAAGATCAACATCCATTTCTAACATTCTTCTGGGAGCTAATTTTTACGAAAATACAGGCCATTTTCGAAGACGTTATTTTCCCATGTCAAATTCTTATGGGAGCTAATTTTTACGAAAATACAGGCCATTTTCGAAGACGTTATTTTTCGATCAGTCATTTGTGAAATACCAAAGTTTGTTAATTAATTATGCAGATTCTATAGCAGATATAATCCAATATATACGCTCATTTGAATCTACGTATATTCAAGATCAACATCCATGTCAATCATTCTTATGGAAGCTAATTTTTACGAAAATACAGGCCATTTTCGAAGAAGTTATTTTTCGATTTTTCATTTTTGAATTACCAAAGTTTGTTGATTAATTATGCAGACGCTATAGCAGCTATAATCCAATATTTACGCTCATTTGAATCTACGTATATTCAAGATCAACATCCATGTCTATCATTTTTATGGAAGCTAATTTTTACGAAAATACAGGCCATTTTCGAAGACGTTATTTTTCGATCTGTCATTTGTGAATTACCAAAGTTTGTTAATTAATTATGAAGACGCTATAGCAGCTATAATCCAATATTTAGGCTCATTTAAATCTACGTATATTCAAGATCAACATCCATGTCAATCATTCTAATGGAAGTTAATTTTTACGAAAATACAGGCCATTTTCGAAGACGTTATTTTTCGATCTGTTATTTGTGAATTACCAAAGTTTGTTAATTAATTATGCAGACGCTATAGCAGCTATAATCCAATATTTAAGCTCATTTAAATCTACGTATATTCAAGATTAACATCCATATCTAACATTCTTGTACGAGCTATTTTTTACGAAAATACAGGCCATTTTCGAAGACGTTATTTTTCGATCTGTCATTTGTGAATTACCAAAGTTTGTTAATTAATTATGAAGACGCTATAGCAACTATAATCCAATATTTAGGCTCATTTAAATCTACGTATATTCAAGATCAACATCCATGTCAATCATTCTAATGGAACTTAATTTTTACGAAAATACAGGCCATTTTCGAAGACGTTATTTTTCCATCTGTCATTTGTGAAATACCAAAGTTTGTTAATGTGAAACGTACATATATAAGTAAATATGATATTATAAATAAACCAAATAAAAGTAAATATTTGTGAAATGAAACAAATAATATATTCTAAAGCATCATTCGGCTGAAGAATGCTAAATTCGTCCGGACTCGGACTATCCATCCTTCATAATGAAAGACCCGGCCGTCTCCTGATTCACATCCGTAGGAGAATTCCGGTCATCCACATCAAACATTAAAACATAAGCATGAATCGTTTTCTCAAGCGCTGCTAAGATTTTAAAAAAATCTTACAAAATTTATACATCAGACTCAAAAAGTGCAACATTCTAAACTTACCATATTATGATAATATATACAGATATCATCATCATGACATTTGTATCGCCAACAAATTTACTTATTGTTCATTATACATATTGTAATTGAAAATGTTCATGTAAGTAATAAATTATTTTGCAAAAGTTAATGTGGTAGAAAATGTTCAAAAATATTTATAGACAAGATGTGAAGAATGTAAAGAAAGTAAGATAGTCCTTGGGGCTTGAACGTTTACTAGTATGGTAGCATTCAATTAAAGGTCCGAGAACGAAGTGTCACCCACAAATATTGGTTTTAGAGTGGCCATCGGCTTCTTGCCTCTGCATGGATATTTATGGTGCAGGCCTGGAGCCCATAAATTGCGGCCGCTCTATTTGCGCAACGGCCCATGCAAGATGAAGTGCAATATAGGCACCCAGAGTGATAGAATGGTACGTACGGACGATAGGCTATGCGTGGGGGATGGAAACTATTATACACATATATATGTATATATATATAAGTTTGAGTGTGTGCATGTGTGTGTGTATATATATATAGACACACACATTTTAAGAAGAAAGCCCGTCACGCTCCGACGACCAACATGACTGTTTGCCGCGCTGGGTCATTTGTTGGCGCAATTCGCTACCGTTCTACCACCGTCCGCTATTGTTCGAGGCGTGATGTTGGTTGATACCGAGATCAATTACTCCACAGAAATCAAACACATATTATATATAGTATATACATATATATATATTGGGAGAGATGCATAGGGTACAGACTTTTTCACCCTCGTCATTTCACCCCAACCCTTCGGAGGTAGCAACATATATAAATACACGTATATAGATGGGGCAGTGTAGCTTTAATTCTCCTCTAACGACTGATTACAAACAATTAAGCGAATTTATCTGATTATATTGGACAGGTAACCAGAACACAAGTCCCAGCGGTCTGATAGCCTCATAGATAGTGTAATTTGTCTGTTCAACTTGTAATCATTCTGTCATAATGCCGAGTTGCCGACACCTGTAGATGTTAACCATACTCTCTGTTATTATCCTCACTAACTTCCCCGAGCTTTGCCGCTCGAGAAACACACACTTACAGCACCGAATCCTGTTCCGTCTCTTTCTTTCTCTCTCTTTCTCTCCACCTCTCGATCATCAACATCTCTCTCCGACCCATTGGATCTGAATGGGCAGACGGTAGAACACGCGGCAGAGAAAACACAACAAGAAGAAAAAAAACATTGACGAAGATGAGGAGCGAACTGGATGTGAGAATTTGACAAAATTATTTCACTTAATCTACCACCGCTCGTCATCATTTCCATTCGTCTCGGCTTATTTTTCTAATTATTTCGTAGTTAGTCCGACCGCTCGATTTCGTTGCCACTTCTATCTTCTTCATATTTATTTATTTATTTATTTATTTTGTTGCTGTTTGCTACTGCTGCATCTCTCTCCAAATCAAATCAACTTCTTTCACACCGCTACATTATAAATCACGGACTGCTTTAAAATAAACACGAATCTTCTACTTCTGAGAAAACAAACAGAAGTTACAAACTTTGTCCTAACCAAATATTTTTTCAATACAAATATGTTACAACATAAAATATAGCATTTGCAACAGCTTCTGTCAAAAACAAATAGAAGATAATTTTTCAATAATTTAATATGAATTTAGAAAAAAATTACTGCTAAGTTTGTAATATTGTTTTCTCTAAATAAATTTTATACAATGTTATATAATTGATATTTTGTGTACGTCAATTAGTTGACAATATTTTGGTGTATACAATGTAGTAAGAAAACATATGTCTCAATTTCAAGTTATTATTTTGCCTCATTATAATTAACATGTTGAGTTGCGTTCTCGAAGCGGTCGGTATTCCTGAAAATAATTTCAGAAAAGTAATTTCCGAAGAATGCGCCGCTGCTTCGTACAGATTTGCATGTCGGGCGCAAATCAAATTACAATATTTACACTTGCATAGCGAAAAAACCCGAAAGAGATGCAAATGCTTCATCTCATAACACGACAGTGGGAAAAAGCAAACATGCTCCGACAATTATAATCGTTTACTGCGAAAGTGTTGCTAATGGTACCCGAGAATGGATAATCTTCCTGGAAAAGACGATATTTGCGTAACGTTCTTTTCCAATCCTTCGTGACCTAATGATGACGCTGGTTGCGCAAATATTTTGGCAACGGCGCTAATTAATGGGCTGGAAAAGTTATCCAAAAAGAAAACGACACACGAAGTGGATGGAATAAAAAGGGCCGAAAATAATGAACGAAAATTAGAAGTCACGAAGGTGTGTGCCGCTTTCGCATAATTGTACGAAGCTCTAGAATTATTTGAAGCTTCGTTATTTGTATTGAAATTGGGGGGCCTCCGAAAGGAAACGTGTTTTGCGGAGCCGAAACGATTATTTGCACAAATGAATCTGTTTCGCCGCTTGTCAGTCAGTGCGAGATCAAAGCACGATCAGGGGGTGGTTCCCCCGGGGATCCGTGCTTTGTCCTCTTGTTTAAATAACCTCAAGTTAAAATGCTATAGTCCTCATATAAAAACCGAAAAAAAAAACTCAAGTTCATTATTTTGATTATATAATCATTAACCACAATGTAATTCCGTCAAAGGTTCCGAGTAAGTATTTATAAATTGATTAATTATTAATAAATTAATTAATTAAGAAGAAAAAACAATTTAATATCTAAATAATTTAAATGAATTGAAAATATAAATTATACAATTTTCTTTTTGTACAATTATTGTGTTGATACATTTGTGTAATATACTTATGAAATATGCATAAAGTCTGAGTATTTACTTAAATGTGGGAGCGATTCATAAATGGACGTTTAAATGAATAAACATCAACGGGTAACGCATATTGGAATAAATAAAATTATCCGCAGCCAATTAATAAATTTGCATTCGATTGACATTATATAAAAACTGAATAGGTCAGCAAAGGATTCGTTCATGGATTCGCATAACACCTACAGCCTCGGAATAATTATTATCATTTTGAATTTTTATATTATGTAGAAGTTATGACTTATTAACTGTCAACGCCACGTTAAATATATTAATCACAAATTGATGGATTAGGTTATATAATTCAATAAGTAAATATAATTAAGTACTTTAAGTAATTGTATAACTTTTGTAATTTGGTATTTGAAAATTGATATTCGTCGTAACGTAGTTCAACTTTGAACGCGTATTACAGCAATATAGATAAGAGCACAGGAATGTATCTATACTTGCCAAACGGCTAAACCCACAGTAATATATCGATACTTGCTAGATTCCCCAAACATTCAGCTTTCACATGCGTCTTTTGGATTCATTCTATGTATTATAGTTTTCGAGAAAATCAATGAAATGTAAAAACACTGCTTATTCGAACGTTTTAATTTCAATTTTTCAACTTTGAACGCGTATTACAGCAATATGCATAAGAGCACAAGAATGTATCTATACTTGCTGAATTCCCCAAACATTCAGCTTTCATATGCATA